>NW_020448085.1:1181393-1315024 GCF_003343035.1 Apteryx rowi
GGCGCCGCCGCCGCCGGCCGCCTCCCCGTAGGAAGCGCCGTTTTGCGGCCGTGCTCCCGCGGGAGGTGGCTGCGCGCAGCCTCTCCTTCGCCTCCTAATGCCGGCGGCCAAAGAGGGCAGGGGGTTTTCCAGGCTGACCGAGGCGGCCGTGGTTTTCAGTGGTTATCACGTTTAAGTGTTGCTAAAACCTCTGTTTTTTGCTTTGCAAAATGAAGAATAAGATGCCTCTTCCAAAGAATTTACTCTCAGGTCTTGAAAGCGTTTTGTAATGCAACGATGGCAAACGAGAAGCTTTCTGTAACGAATGAGGGAGCTTCAGTTTTTGGTGTGTCAGAGCTTCAGGTCACCACATGTGGGAGATGGCAAAAATTCTCATTATAAAGCCTGCAGTTTACAGGTTACATGAATGTAACTCAACATAACACTAATATCCTCTGTTTATGAGTGAACTTAGTTTATAAACATGAGCCAAGCCAGTCGCTGCTGCTGTTTCTGGACTCCTCAAGAAATGTGGTCCAGAGCGAGCGGTGCCAAGGCCGTTTTCAGACCATGCCGGCAGCAGGGAAATTCCCTCTGCTGTGGAAAGGTCTGGGGCAGTCAGGAAGGGAGAACACGTGGAGAGACATAAGAGCAGAAAAAACAAGAAAGCTCCTTAAATCCAGACGGCAGAAGAGGTGGCGCTCAGATGGTTACAGCTACATCTCAAGGGACAGTTTACTCGGTTATCTTAGATTGGGGTGAACTTCCCTTTATAGCTGCCTGTCTTTTTCTCCAGAGTGTATAAAAGGAGGGAAGAAATTAATTTTACAGACTATAGTTATCGCAGTCTCAAATTAGATGAGATGAATCCCCTCCGATAAGAGGTGGAGTCTTCCAGCACTTCATCATCA
Organism: Apteryx rowi; assembly: GCF_003343035.1. Classification (NCBI taxonomy): domain Eukaryota; kingdom Metazoa; phylum Chordata; class Aves; order Apterygiformes; family Apterygidae; genus Apteryx; species Apteryx rowi. The sequence goes on from NW_020448085.1 coordinate 1,182,284, forward strand.
ACAAACATTTTGTAAAATTAACATAGATACTTTGCTTCTTAAACTCAAGCACTGCAAAGACAGAATCTGATCCAAGACATCGTATTTTTAAAGGAATAATTCAAAGTCAATTAGGAAAACACTCCATGTAATGAGAGGTTGAGGAAATCAACATTTAGATTACCAAAGATATGGATAGGAAGTGCCTTGAACAACATGTACAAGTATCTATGGCGAAAAAGGTGTTTGGATGCAGACACCTTCTTAAGAGAAGAATGCATAATTGGTTCTAATTATTATAAACTAGGCAAATTCAGAATAGAAATACGCAGTTCTGGCAATTGTCCATTGGAGTGACACACACCAAAAGATGGTGTATTGCGAGTCACTAGATAGAGACTGGTTGTTTCCTAAAAGGTGATGCTGTAGGTGTGTGAGCTGCTATCTCAGAGCAGAAGTTGGTGAAGTTGTGTGGCCTGGGGTAGGCAGGCTGTCACGGACTACGTGATCAGAAGGCACATACCAACATTGCGTTGTATGCAATAGAAGAGCAACAAGCATTTGTCACTAATGAAGAGATGTAAGACGAGCCAAACCAAGAGAAGCATTTCTGTATTCCCTGTCCCACTAAAGGGGAGTGGTAGTACTTTGCAACATGAAGCCAAACAGAGCCCAGGGTAAAATTCAGCTAGTATTAGTTCAGGTTTCATACAGATACTGCTAGAGTCAGTGGCATGGGGAGCAAGGAGGATCAAATAACAACAGATGAAGTGATGATGTGAACAGATGATGTGATGGTAGGGAGGAAGCAGCAAATGTTGAATGTATGATGACTGGAAGTGATATCAGCATGGACTGGGGAGGAGGATGCAAAGAGTTTAGCAACAGCGAAGACCAGCCACAGGAAGTCTAAGGACTATTGCTGTAGCCAGCTGACAGCATTTATGAATGCTGCAGGAAAAAGCTTGAAATTCTCATTGGGCACCCTGCTTTTTGATGTTATAATACATTAAGAAGAATTTTTGCCTTGATCATCCCTTCTCTGAACTCCATGGTAATTGTGGTTCCCTGTCATTTTTATTTTGGTTGGCAGATGATATGGCACCTTACAGTTTGTGTAGAATTACTACTGTTTCCCTGCTGCTCCATCATCCACATAAAAAAAATTCTCATGCAAAGCCTGATAGTCCCAAATGAGAGGGCCAAACTGGTAGCGATCCTCTGGAAATGGAAGCCTCTTTAGACTGAGAATGACAAACGAATGCTTTTGTACAAAAAATCCTTAAGTATTGGAGAACGAAGTGAAATCAAAATGGAAAATGGTTTTGAACAGTTTCTTGTTCTCTTGCCCTCGCAACTGAATCTGATGGTCAGCACTTCCGAAAATCAAATGGATTTTGCAAAGCTGGTTCAGATTACTCAGTCCCCTAATCACTGTGCCTCAGACCTGACATATGCCTTAACACCATTTTACACCCCTTACTCTGTGTAGAAACAGAATCATTTATCTGTAGCCATAGCCTGTAAGAAAGGAGAAGTCACCAAACTTACCAAAAGGCACAGAAAAACAGGACTGGAGATACACACAGAGGAAGGGGGACAAAACAGATTGTAAAAGGAGATCAGAGGGGGCGGACCAAATAGGAATTCCCGGGACCAGGGAAATGTGGAAAGAAACAGTGACTCAGGGGTGATAAAAGTTAACTGTAAACTATAATGCAGAGACTGTGGGAGAATTTCTGATGCAGTATAGTCATAAACTAGCCAAAGAGCCAGAAGAGGCTTGCCAATACAGGTTGGAAAGGTCTTGCATATCCTTCAAGACCTTGACCCCGTGAGCAGGGTTTCAGCTTCAGCAATGACTCCCATGGATTTTGCTCTAGGTGATGGACCATTGCCTAGGCTATGTCGCTAAGCTATGCAAAGACATGCAGAAACAAGGTTAAACTGTTAGAGTTCAAGCGCTTAGCATAACCTAGGGACAGCATAGGTAGCTAAGTGTGAGAGAGGGTGTGTGGCTTCTGCAACGCTGACCAGCTGCTAGCTTGTTTCTTTTGCCCAGAGACACCCATTCCCTTCTGGCCTTGGTCTTGGTCTTGCTGTGTTGACGGATGAGCACACACACAAGTTAAGATCTCAATGCTTGTAACAGGAGGTAGGTAAGAGGCACTTGCTTCACTGGATGCTCAGCTGCACAATGTGGCCAGTATAACTGTTTGTTCCTTTTTTTAATCATCAATTTAATCTCTCTCAGACACAGGCAATTCTGTATCTGATTTCTGTCAACTATAGCCTGATTATTTTAAGGAAAAAAAAGTGGTCTAGCTAAAGAATTAATGGATTCCTAGACTAATACCTAGCAAACTCCTGAGATTTAACATAGCAAGTAAGAATGTTAAACTGTAAAACTAGCTCAGAGTATGTCAGAGTCCTAGCCCAAAGGACAAACCTGTGTTAAGGAGTACAATTTATTCAGGAACATTTCATATAATTCCCTCATCTTTGCATGAGGAGGTGGAGATAACACGGAGAAGATGCTTGTGTGACAGGCATTGCCAGGGAAGGAAGGCATGCCGTAAAATTCAAAGTTGCTTCCATGGAAGATAACACCAGAATTCTTCCTGTGCTCCATGGAAGCTGAGTTAAAGAAAGGTTGTAAATCTGCCTCACAAGATACAGTACTGAGACCTCCCTGCACTATTACTATACTGTTCCCAGCTCAAGTCTCTCTCTCATTTTCTGCTAGGTGGAATAACACCAACTTCCTGAATTTGCTGTTACTTTGGATTATGTGAATAGATCTGTTGCTACAGACACTACATTCGCAATTAGATCCATTCATTTGCAATTCTCCTTAGAGAGGATTCAATCTTCTCCCTCTTTTTTATTTAATTTTAAGTGACTTGATTAAAGCATATAAACAAAACCAACTGTTTCTGTCCCCTCAAAGAAGAGTTAGCAAAAGTTCATGAGTTCATGGTATCAACATTCCTTCTTTTTTTTTGCATTATTTCAGGATTTTTCCAGTCATGCAGTTTTCTTACTGAAAGAAAGAGGAATTATAATAATTGACAGCAAAATGAATGATTAAATATATAAAAAAATACAAACATACACAAATGCTGTGCGTTTAATTTTAAAACCCTTTTTTCTAGAAAGGCCTGCTTTTTTAAATAGACATAGTCCATCAGGTGAAACAGCCTCAGTCCAGTATTTGATATGGTTCTGCTACACATTTGCTCCTTAAACTATTATTTTCTTTCTGTTTCTCATTTTACATTAGCAACAGTAGAAGGCCATGAAGAATTATAATTCATTTCTATGGCTAATGTTTTTGAGATTAATTTCTCTGCCATGTTTTAGTCTATGCCAATATATATTGTGCCACAATTTAGTGACAGGTTTAGTAATCTAAATTCATTAATTTGTAATGTAGATCACAACTGATCTTCAATCTGTGTCTGCAGATTAAACAATTCCATTATAAAATACCCCAATTTTTTTAAATTAGTTATTTCTACTGGAAAAATTTCTGTTCAAATTGATACATAGTTAATAAGCAAAAAAATTATTAAACATATCACTAACAAGACCAGGAAGAGCCTGTAACAACAAAACCAGTAGTTAAATCTGAAATCATTTGATATTCCTAATTGAAACAATCTTTTCAATGACAGAATGGCATGGTTTCTACTCATAAGTTGACAATACTCCAGGAAGTCTAAAACAAAACAAATTATTCTTTGCTTGTTTGCTACCTGGACAAAGATCAATAATACCTCAGGGCAAACACAGTCTATAGTCAATCTATTAATGTAATTCAAACTGAATGAAAAAATATCTGTCTAATGGCAAAAAAGCACAAAACAACACATTAAAAGAGGAGTTTGTGATGAACTGCGTACACATTCAAAAAACCTACAAAGCATATATATGCATACAGTACGATTGCCCTTAAAACTTCCTTAACATGATTAATTCAGCTTCGAGTTACCTCAGTGTATATAGCAGTCACTATACAATTTTGTGCATTGAATAAAGAAGATTGCAAATAATGAGGCTTTAAATTCAGATGGCTGAACTTTTGCTTCCTTAGTCGTAAATGAGACACTTCATCTTACTCAGCTGATGGGAACTGATAGGTGAAAAGGCTTCCAACAGTGGATTTTAGTTTGGTGTCTGAAACTTGGAGAAACTTCCAGCACCCACGAATGCAGAGTCTGACCTCATGTACTGTAATTAGTTAGCAGAAGCAATTGGAGAAGTTTTTCAGGATGATCGTTTTGCATTCCAAAGTCTTGTGTTTTTTGAGTCGCATTTGATTTGCTCTCTGGTTCACGCTGAAGTGATTGACACAATTTGAAAAATATGTATATGTTCTGGTGTGGTTTTAGGAAAGAAAATAATGCCGGCTTTTCTGTCTGGCATTTCCAGAAGCATGGCTGGATGTGGGAATCCTGAATGCACCCAGGTTGGAAATAATATAGACAGGACAGATAGTCTTGGACAATCCAGAAGGGGCAAATACTGGATCTGTTATGAAGATCTCCATGTGTCTGAAGGGCATGTACAGAGCTATGGAACAGCCACCTTCCTTAAACTGCAGTAATTCCCACCAAGCATAATGCTGATGAAAGCATAAATAACGATCCCAAATTTTGAACCATTGTCTAGGCTACGGGGAAGGAGCAGCCACTGGTAGGACTAGCTTGGGAAATGGTATAGAAAGAAGTCAGAGGATGTGCTCATCAGTGCAGATGCACCAGAAATGCTTCCTGTGTATTTTTGAATATTGCTGGTAAAACACCTGCTTAAGACTGTGATTGCTTCATGTGTCTATTAAAACTAAACCAACTAAAACACCAAATTGCAGATAATTCATCCTTGATGAGACTAAATATGGAAATTTTCAAGAAAAGAAAAATCTTCCTGGAACTTAAGAGAAAACATGAACTAAGGAGATTAAAGACTGTTTTCGACCTTCCTACTTATGCTTGTTGCCATGTGAACAATCATCTCTTGATATTTCTTAGTACATTATAGAAAACAAGAAATTGATACAAGGCGAATTTTTTGTTTAACCATGGACATTTTTTGGTAAGCAAATTAGAATATTTTAAAGAAATTATGCAATAATTTACCATTTAAAAAATTAATATAAAAGGTCGATCCTTTCAGGATAATTAATAGACAGGTGCATGTTTAGGAATTTTATTTAACAGTCTAAATGTTTGAACTTATATCTGTTCTCATTTGTGGTAAGTAGCACAATATACTTCAGCCCAAGTTGAATTCCTTGAGAAAGGTGGAATTCACAGGTGAATATTAGTGTTACCGGAGCAGCCATTTACAGCACAGATTATACTAGTAAATGTAACTGAATGTGAACGGTATTGGACAGCAGCTGTATAAAAATTATTATAGACAGTTTCAATTTTCATAATCTCCAGATTCATATTCTTCCTCATCCTCCTCTTCAGAATGGTCATAATAGGCATCGTAATCAGTGTTGTAGCTTGCACTTCTACTGCCAGCAGTAAATGCAAATGTGGAAGATGAACCTGCACACCAAGACATAATTGATTCCAGATTAAATTAGCTGTAAAAAGGAATGAAGAAGAAGGTAGGATTTTGGATTGGTACAGCAAAGTCAATGTTCCTCACTCCTTGTTAGTCAGAGAAGTAATATTTTTAAAAGAAAGTGGATCTATCCAATGGCTTGACCTCATACCAGTGAAGCTCGTGATATATGTCCCAAATTTTTATATCACATTTTAACATGTTGAAGATGCATTTAATTCCAAATACTAGTAAACTATGAATTCAGTTCCCTGAAAATCCTCTGCACCTAAAGATACATCCAAAGCCAAAAAGGCTTTGAAAACCACTTACAGAAACAAGCTTGCTGATAAATAGAAGAGCCCTACATCAGGGGGCAGATACAGACAATGTGTCTTTATCCTGCATTTGCCAGCAAACCCAGTTTTCACTGCAGTCAGTAGGATGTTATCCTGCAGGACTGGGTCCAATGCAAAACAACAGCAAAGCTATTTCATTTATTTTTCCAAACACTATTGTTAAGAGCAACAACTGTTTCCTTTCTAACTTTTGAAAAGTAAACAGATGAGCAGAAGTGCCATGGTTCAAAGACTGCCTCAGCTCCAACAGCTGTTGCTCTGGGTGCAGAGCTCCTACTAACATCAAAGGGCTTGTGTAGGACAAGAATAGGGGAATAATACTTGTCTCAGCTCTGTGGCTATAAGCCACAGCTTTCTGTTACACTGGAAGATGGTATAATTTGTAGCAAAATATTACAATATTAACAATATTTTTTTTCCCAGAATTCCTACACACTTCTGACTAAAAATACCTAGAACTGAATCTCTTTGAAGGGGTAAAGTAAGAAAAACACACAAATAAAGTTCAAACATGGAAATCTTCTAGGTCATTTCTCATATCCTTCATTTCGATTCTGATAAACCCATACCCTTTGCTGGCTGTTTCTCTTACTTATGCATTTTTGTATTCTTCACATCCAAATAAAAAACAAAAGTACCATCAATGACTTTCAATCTTGCAGAGGCATATGTTGCACCATACTTATTTTTGGTATGGCAGATGTAGACACCCTCATCTGATTTTTTGAGGCCTTGTATCTGCAGCCAGCCAGTCACACCATACTTCTGAGGCCCACCTCTTGCCTTTGAGAAGACAAAGAAATAGTTGACATTAAGCAGCTATGAGACATGATGATATTTTTGATGCTAGCTTCAGGCATACTGCAGTCTACCTGTACCTCTGGCTTTGTTAACTTTTCTCCCAGGAATGTTATTTCTATTAAAAAGAACTTACAGTTTGAGTTATTTAATTTTAGCCCAAACTTTACAGCTATTTCTCGATTTCCTTGAAGTCCCTACTAATGCTATTCTACTCTTTTCCTTCAGGTTCAAATAGTGGCCTTCATAAAATTAGACAGTTTCTTTGCTTTCCTTTTGAACACCTCAGGGGCTGAACACAACCCAAATGGCAGGTCTCCAGAAACAGCATCTCACAAAGGAGATGTTGAACAACTGCTCTGGTTTTCTGGGGACATCTGCCAGAAGTATGCACCTGCATCAAGAGTAGAAAAACAGTTGCCCACAATCATCTTTCCCAGAATGAACTTTCTTTTAGGTAGTAGGCTAAACATTTCCATTTATGTATTAACCCATTCTTCCAGAGCCATACATAAACAGAAGCTTCCATCTTTTCTGTGGATTATACCCTCCCTGTTATTTCTTCTACTCAGACTGCCAAAGCAATGCTCACTGCACTGGTTGAAATCAGGATTCTTTACATGATCAGAAGGCCCCTATTGGGAATCTTTCTATTGCAACAGTATTGTTTCTTGTTACTTGCCTTCAGATAAACTAGTCTGTGTACCAAACGTAGGAGAAATTCGCTGGTTAATCCCCCTTCTCCTTATCCCCAAACATAAGACCCATTGAGAACCCATGTTCTACCTGTACTGAGATATGGGCGTCATCTCCTGGCAGAAACATTTTATTCCCCTTTTTTTTCCATTCAAGGTGTGGCATAGGATAGGCTGACACCTCACAGCCAAAAATGATATCATTGCCTGTGAAATTCTGGGCGTCCTGAGGCGGCATAGAAATCACAGGAGCTGCAAAGAGCCGGCAGAGTACTTCATTAGAAGAGAGTGAGCAAAAAAACCCAAACAACGCAAATACAAGAGCATATAACATAAATTCCTATTTTATATGATAAAAACAGTTTGCCTTTTGCCATCTCACTTCAAGAACCAGTATAAAGAGTCCCATGATTCCCAATGGCATATACGAGCGTGAACAGCCTAACAACACAGACGGCTGTGGCAGGCTTCGACAGCATTTAAAGCTCAGAACGTGTTGCATCCCATTAAAGGGTGAACAGACTATTTAAAGATACATTTTTCTTATATATTCCAAAGGACCTCTCTGTCCTTTCTCCATGCAAACAGTCGTGAAACCTAAGCTGAAATTAAAGGTTTAGTTTGTGTCCCATGGACTGTCATTATGGACTCGACTCATCAGTCTAGCAACCAGTACTAGGCTAGACCTTCGGAGGAAAGTACAAGAAATTCTGTAGTAGCCAACTGTAGAATAACATGATTATAGATGACAGTTCTTCTTAATTTCCATTACATTTGGGTTAGCTTAAAATTTAAAATACTGAAATTGCTAGGTCATAAAAATTGCTTTTCTGTGTACATCATTGCTTTGAACTTACTAAAGTCTTACCTCCCTCAATAATCCATGGAACTCATTGCAACAAGTTAACAGAGTAACAGTATTATTTTTAATAGGTTTTACACTTATCTTTCGATTTCATCTGATGTTCTTGTGCTATGAAACATGACTAATAAAACTACTTGCAATCCAGTTACTTGTATACATTATGTTTATTACAGTTATTAGATTTCTACTTACTTGTTTCCTATCAACCTCTTACCCTCGTTCTTCTCCTCCACTTACCTATTTCCTCTCTGAATTATCCTATTCCACTTTATCCCAAAGAAAAAGCTGATGTAAACCGGCAGAGGGAGCCAATCCAGGGCTTTGAAGACATTAAGAAAATAAACATCTCCTGATGTATTCTCACATGATTTAAATACATAGCCCTCTATAAATATGTATGAACATACTAAATATTAACAGTAGAAGACATGTTCCTTAGCAGCAGTGGAGAAAATAACATATCTACTGTTATCACAGCTTTCCTTCTTTTGGTAATCTTTTTGCATTTTTCCTCATATATTTATCCTCAGCAAGAAATGTTTTTCATTCTAAAGTATGTTTTCCTTCTCTTTTTATTTCCTGGCCAGTTTTTATAAATGAATATATTTTCTAGGCCATTAGACTTATTAGACTTATTGACTGTTTTCTTTTTTTTTTCATAGACAAGATGTTTGGAAATGGAAACTTCTGGTAACTAGCAAAAATATTTTTACTTGCAGTATTTGAATCAATAAGTAGATACAGCATTTATGCATCAGCATCTGAAATTATAACATTCTGTACCAGGTTTCCAAACAATGTTTCTAATACATGCTATCAGATTTTAACAATTGATTTCTGTGCAGAAAATATCAAATGCATACTGGTCAAAATTAATCACAAATAAATTATCCAGAAAAGTGTCTATTTTCCCATTTATGCCTTTCTTGTTAAACAATCCTGGTACTCTTCAAAAATAAGATTGTCAAACTTACTTACTAAGATACTTAAACCCTTAAATTCTTATTCTTTCATGGGAACTGGATATTCACAACCTGTGTACTGTTTCAAGAATCTCACATTCAAATCAATGTTGACTGAATATCTTGGATAAGAATTTTTTTTGCCTATGAACTTATCGTGTAGAATCTGACGTTAAAATTCACATTGAAATATTAAATTTCAGTGCAACTGCACTGATTTTAACGGTACTAACCACTGTAGTTAAGCTTAATATGTAAGAAGAAACCAAAATTTGTACATTGTCTCACATTAGTTTTTTTAATTATTCCTATATAGAGATAGAGTGAAAAAACTTTTTAAATAGGCGGTTGACTGGTTAGTACCCCTGCTGAATTTTGGGAGGCTTTTGTTTCTGTACTACCGCAGATGCCCTGCTGAAGTACTGGCCTTACCGAGATATTCCCAAGACCAGAATCCTGCTGATGTGCCTGGGCACCGACAGGGCTCAGCCGTGCACGGCTGCCTACGCTGGCTTCACCGTGCCATGGAAACACATGCTTAGCCTGAGGGACATTAAGGTCTCATTGACAAATCTACTTCATAGTTGTTCACATATGAGAAATTTGTCTAGCACTGCCTACCATACGCTAAGGTGAACTCCACACTAGACATACATGTTTCTTCATTAAACGTAAAGAGCATCTAGATGATAGCTCAGCTGGAAATGTCTAGATGCCGTGCGAGTCCCACCCAACTGAGTACACGCAAACATGTGCTTTAGGGCTCTGCTGGACAAGGGCAGACCAGCTTGGCATCATGTGAGCTCAAACTCACAGCAGATAGGAAAGAGCACAGTTTTGATCAGATCAGACTGCCTTTCTGAATCTGAACAGTCACCAAATACTCACATTATTTAACCAAACTTGAAGTACCTTCAGAAATAACAAAACACAAGTATTACAGCAGAAAAGTGAAGTCATGGTCTAGTATTTTAAGAGAAAATTTCAAACTTCATTTTTGAGTGTTTTGTATTTTGTGTTCAGCCAGCTTCACCCATGCATACCTCTACGTACTTTTTATATAACTGCGTCTTTGAAAAACAGATCTTTACTGGTATGATAACCAATCATTTTAGTGCCAAGAGTACATAAATTTTTCTTGATAGCTATAGACTGCATCCTAATACCTCCATGTCTGATTTGATGAAAATGGCAGAAATTTTGGTGAGTTAGTTTGGTTTTTACCCCAAATTTACATTTAAAACAAACTGTTATGTGGCACAGCTAATTATAGCGAGAATCACTGCTAGATTGTTCTGTTGCTTTGCTAAATCATCAGCAAGAGAGGTTTGAATGGGGATGGATTAAGTGTGGAGAATCTGTATATAATCAATGTACTTAGTAACCTTGGTAAATTATTAGAGAAGCTGATCAAAACTAGTCTTTGCAGAAAAGAAGGGCTTTTTTCACGCTGTTACTTTAGGGAGCTTGGCCTTTTTTTTTCCCCTTGCTTTTTCTTTTTCTGGTGATAGACAAAAGATAAAAGGCTATACTCTTCTGATGAAAGGGGTTTATTGTTATTTATTTATTCATCGGTTGCTGTATACAATTAATCCATTTGGCATCAATAGGACACAGCAGATGCTTCAAAGGGGAAATAACAAAACAAAGTACTTGGAGTTGAGCGAAAGTTATATTTATAGAACGGTACCAAAACCCCATAGTGTTCAGTGTTTGTTTCTCATGCAAATTGGAGCCAGCGCAGAGGCAGTGCCACAGCTAGGTTGCTCCTCGTGGGGCCTGGCTCCCCGTTGCCTTTTGTCATCAGCTGCAGCCATGTAAAATCAGTGCGAGTCACTGTGCCCTTTCACATGCCCACGGTGCTGCTTCAAATACCTGCTGTGGCGACGAAGGGACTTTCTGCTAGACCCCTAAGGGGGACGGAGGCAGGGTGCCACCGTGGTAGCACCTCCATGCCCTGCTGCTGGCCATAGGCTTGACTGAAAGGCTCCAAAACGCAGTCTGTAAAACCAGCCTGGTCAGCCCCCAGCTCGGAAGAGGTGGGCAGAGGAGTCCTTCCATTCCCCCCCTGCCGGGGAGGCGAGCACCCACAAACGCTCTGCTGCAGCCAGGCTCATACACCAGCTGGGYGCTTTTCTCTGCAAGAGTCACTGTTTTGCTTAATTAAACTCTGCACAGCAGAGAGAAGTCTGAATTTTTCCCCAGGCTCCTATGCAGTTCAAGCTAAGCTATCTTAGGAAATTTCTGCGTGTTCCTGAGAGATGGTTTGGCCTTTGGGGGAGATGGGGAGCACTGGGAAAGCCCTGGGGGTGATGCCTGCGTGCAGAGCAGTTGAGCTCGTCTTTACTGCTTGCTGTTAAGCGCCTCAGAGGGGCTCCAGGGCCTGGTGAATGACGACACCACCAGTTAAAAATGCTAGCGCTTCCAAATTAAAGCTTTTTGTACATAGCCAGGTCTGTTTAATTATTCAGCGTTAACCATTGCTTTGAGCCTGTATGCCTCAACACCTGCCTCTACTGCAAAGTTAAGATCAGTTGTCATTTGAGTGGCACTTCAAACTGAAATCTTCCTGGAAGGGTTACGCTGCAGGAATTAGTGCTCTTTTAATCCCAGATAAGAGCATCCCCCCAGGACCTAACAGGCTTTCAATCATATTATTAGCTGATTTGCACTGAGCTTTCTGAACATCTTTTTACTGATGAGCCTCATTTCTCAGTTTAATGCCATAACGGCAAATAAGGAATTCTTTAATGGATGTGTCTCTTGCAACTAGAGAAAGAAGAAAGAAGCCTGGTACTAGCTGTTCATCACTTTGCCTTTTAAGTACTCAATATCCAGTGTTCATTCAATATAAAAACACTGCATACAACCTAAACTGGAGGCAACAGACTGCTAGTAAGGAGTGGGTAAAAGGTACCCAAGTTACTCTCATACATAGACCTTTGCCAGAGATACAATTGTGGATGCAGTTTTCCCAGAACTGTGACCCATTTGTGACCCAAAGACATCATCTACTGATTTCATTTGAGAAAATATTTCATTAACTTTAAGAAAAAAAATTCTTATTCGAAAGAACTCTGCTCACTTTTCCCTTTTCATTTTATGTTCATGTGACTTAGGTGTTTATGAAAGATCCAGGAGTAAAGACTTATAATCATGCAAAGAATGGATACAGCCTCTGAGCAGGAGGGAAGACTCTCCTGTACAACCTGGCTAAGAATCCTCCACTGACAGTCTTCTCCTCAGACTGCAGTTCATGCACTCAGCATGATTGTAAATGTCTTTAGGGAAATTGTTTTGATTTGATTTTGTCCTAATATTTGGATTTCCAAACCACAGGTACCTGGATTTTGTAAAGATTCCTAAATTGGATTATTTTGATATATATATATATATATATATATATATATATATAAAAAATATATATATATTTACAAGAACAGACCTGTTTAATTAAGCCCTATCTTATTCTAGTTCCTCTAGCTCACTGATTACGGTGTATAAGCACAGGTAGACATATGTATGCGAGGTCTGTCTTGCTCTCACTCTATTAATAATAATCAGGTCAGTCTTCATATAGTAATAGTTATTTGTCCAGTCCCCCCTCACCTCGTCATTTAACTATCCTATCTGTTCATCTAGTCCCAACTACACATAAAATTTTTGTAAAAACGGTTGCACACTCTGCTTATTCAGAGCAGAGCTGGTCTGTAGTGGCCATGTGATATAAAATCCACTAGGCTAATATAGAGGCTTATAACGTACAAGATTAAACACTGACTGCTGAACTGTTTAAGCACAAAGTAGTATCGTAACAAAATAATGAAATTATGACAAAAATGCAGTATTAGTTTGTTACAGTTAGACTGAAGCATTTAGTAACACATCTAAAAATCAGATTCAGCTCTTTCTTTAGTTTGAAAGCATCTCTGTACATGTTACCTGATTCACATGGTCCTTTATGTTTCACACTGATATTTCCTCTTGTGGCATAAGCCATGTTGAATTGACAGATGTTCTCATAGGTTTTTCCTTCAGGTCCGCAGACGCTCTCTTGAGACTTGCACACGCACTGGGGTTCAGGCACCTCCCCAAACCTCGCTTCATCGGCATCCAACCTGCACTCTAGGTTGTCTCCGCACTGCCCGTAAAAATGATTGCCCTGGTCCAAGTCGCAGATCTGACCTTCCACATTTCCGCATTCAGGACAGCAGCCACAGCGATCCAGTACGGTCCCGGCTGGACAGTGTGTAAGCTCAGAACAAAGTGCCAAATCACATTTTCCACAACTATCTCCTTCCCTTAGCAGTCTCCACCAACCTCTGTGGTATAAGGCAGGGAAACTCTGAGAAACCTGCACCAGTACTACCAGCACAGCTATAACCACCGGGGGCTTCATCTTGAGAATGCAACAAACAAGCAGGAAAGGTCCTTGGAGTAAAGCCAGGAGAAAAAAAGGCAAGCGAGTGAGAGAGAGAGAAACGTCACAATCCTTTTTTGTTTTAGAATACCAATTCTACTGCAAACACAGGCTTTAAGAAGAAATTAGCATCAGATTCCTAATCTGGAACTGATAAGAAAAGGCATACAGACCCACCGGCTTTCCTCTAATGCAGGCTGGAATGTGAGTATTACTCGCACGGAGACCAAACTGCCCCTTCTGACAGCTGAGCTGAAGCTTGCAGAAAAGCTGTTTGCTCAGTGTCTCCTTGAGCCAAATTTGCAAAGCATTGCTCTATTGAAGCTGCATTATATTGCAGCTATTGTAGAAAGGGGAACAGGATAGATTAGTGGAAAATGAAGTGAAGTGATGTATTCCTCTGGGTTTTTTTGCTCATTGGTTGAAAGAGAAGGTCACAAAAAGACAAACGTGGGTAGAAAGTAGCACCCCAGGTATCAGGATATGCCCATAGGGCTGAAGCCGTGCTCTGGAGTCTGGAACAAGGTTTAACACCAAATTTCACCCATTAACACTCTCAGCTACCTGTTTCTGAATTAACAATTTGCTTACGGACTCTTTACAAGCGAGAGACAACCCAGGACAGCTGGAATTGGCTTTGAGCTCTTGGATTTAAGCTGATGGGTGCTTAGACCCATTGAAGAACCCATTGTTCTCGCTCCAGTTAGCTTCTTTTCGGTGTTTATGGGTTGGTTTGCCACCCAAAATAATGTGGTCCACATGTTTGGCTCTCAAAACAAAGTGCAAGTGGTTTAGAGTGCGGGCCAACCCAAGCGAGCTGCCGCAGCGTCTTCAGAGCACGGCAGAAGCAGGCTGTGCTGAAGTTAGATACCTCACTCATCTCTCCAGAGCACTTTTCTGCTTCTGTTTCCTATTGATGTACTTACATGGGGAATTATGAAGGAAGATGAAGGAGGTGATTGCGATTTACCCTGTATTTTTTCTGTACATGAGCTTCCATTGATTTAGGGAGATAGGCTTGCAGAGTCATTTCTGGCCCTGTCTTATGCTTTGCTTTGTAGAGCTGAGGATTTGGGTATGCTCCCTGCTATTCCTACCTCATAGCAGAAAGCTCCCCTCCCTCACAGTGCAAAGTGGAAGATGTCTCATCTGCTGTGTTACCACTGTTCAAAGCACGTGCAGCTCAGTGGAGACACATCTTACTATCCATTGGAGACAGAGGTGAAGCATCTTGGATTCATATACCCTGCAGGCATAGCTCAATATCAAGGGTCAAGGATCACCACTCCTTACAAATGAAACATCTTTGTGTGCTAGTTAGCCTAAAATCACTCTATGTGCATACAAGGTAAAGGCTTAAAAAGTTCATTTACAACTATAAATAAGACTAAGACACCGTTAAAAAGGCAAATGAAATAAAAGAGAAATCATTCTTACATCTACTTGCCCCAAAATCATACACAAGTGACTTTTTTCTACTTTTCTTTATCCGTTTCGCTTAGCTGCTTACTTAAGCGCAGATAAGGATGCCTTTTGTTGTACCAGCCTTACCTCCTCTGGTCATGTCTGTAAGGGCAAATCTTAAGGGGAACGTATGTTTACTGTCCTTCTCAAACATATTTGTGGCATTTTCCTGAGTCCAGCTTCACACCTTCTGCATCAGCAGAGCTTACCTCAAGCCTCAATATGAGTAGGAGATTGTTTTGAGATCACTTCCCTTTCCAAACACTGCATGTAGTGCGATGTCTCCCTTGCCTGCCTTGGTGGAGCCCTTCTTCAAACTTGCCAGGAGAGACCTACAGGACCCTTCTTACCGCTTACGTGGTGCCTGGGCACATTCATCTTCTGTGCTGTTGCCTGGCTTTGAACACAGAATCAGACTGTAACGGAGTAAATTATGTGTGTAATCGATGCTTTTAACATTGAGAGTCAGAAAAAAAGTAACCAATGAATTTAATGGGAAATTGATTTCATGTCCCACCTTCTTATTCTGCTTAATGTCTTTTATTTCACACTTCTTCATCAGATTTTAATTGGACATTTTAGTTTTGCATTATAGGGTTTAGTCATCACTGTCTATTTTATTATTTGTGCCTACAGCTGTGGGGGATGACTATATAAAGGACAAGGATTTGCTGAGCCTTACACGAAGTTCAAACTGGATGTGTTTGTAGTGGGACCCCCACATATGCAAAGTGGAGCCTAGGCAGGCAAGGACTGCAGGCCAGCACTGCCCAGGATAAGACCGAACTTTGCACACCTCCTTCCAGATAACAATGATTTAAGAACTGGAAAAAATAAATATGCAAGGTCCTACGTCCTGCTGCTGTCATATAGTGGTTGGCACCAAAAAGTCCATGGTAAAGCAACATCAACAAGACTTCATGCTGCCACTGAGGAAACCTGTCATAAATGTGCTAGTAAGCATTTTTTGCATTGATCCAACTAATACAATCTGAGCTCTTGGTGGGTTTAGCCTGTAAATTAAAAAGCAGGCAAGCCTGTGGTCTCATTTGACCGGGTGCCACATGATAGTCTACAGCTGAAGGCTGTTTTGCCCAGTGATTCCTGAGCTCACCTGTGACAAGCTGAGGGGAAGCAATGTGGAGCAATGCAAACACAGGGCAGATGTGTTCAGAGGTTCGTAGTAAGGGTTGGGAAAGTGTGGGAGCAAGCACAAGGAACGACAGAGTCACATTTGGTCTGTGAAGCGTAACGTATGAAGGTACAGTCCCATCTGGTTCAGTAATAAAATATGCGTTATTTCAGTATGCCTCTAATCCCGGAAGCTTGCTTTGTGGGCATGGCTGAGAAACAGCACTGATTTTCGTCACGAGTCCCAAACTACCTGAACTGCTCTGCAACTAACCTAGTAGCCTGGCCCCAGAATGAAACACAAGCAATAGTCCCTAGCAGCGCATTAGCGTTGCTGTTGGAGCAGCAAAACGAGCAGCAAAATGCACTGACTCTTTTGCAGACATCATCCCCCAAACATTGCCAGGAAGACTGAAAACCAGGTCAAACGAGCCCCTCCGCTGAACCTCCAGAAGCTGCTCCCCCCAGACGACGCTCTGAGCAGGGCTCGTGCTGCCGGGATCGAGCCCCAAGCTCACGCAGGTGCTGCTGACGGGCAGCAGGAGACCAGCAAGGAGAGTGCAGCCATGCGCCCCTCAGGAGACCCAAAACTCACACGTGCTTGCACCACTGTGAGCTGGATGTCCACGGAGGTAGGCAGCTGCAGTGCAAGCGGGGATTCTTCTACTGCCAACTACAAAATAAGAGCAGCGCAGTGAGTAATTTCTTTAACAGGCAAATTGAAGAGCATTAGTGTCTCCTTAGTCCCAGCGTGGGAGCAGTGCTGGACACGGAGCCTGCTTTGTTGGGCTGTTTCCATGTGGCACAAGCAGAATGAGGAGTTCCTCCAGGTTTCTGCAGAAGGGGCAATATTTGAGTCAGGCAATGGGCAGCGAGTGAAAACAGCAAAATTGCCCTGCTCTTCCAGTTCACTCAGACTGTTTCTTCCACCAGAACAAGGGCAAAATCTTGCAGAATAACTTCTTCAAGTGAATAGTTTAGGAAATTGTATTCCTGTTCATTTCCTGCCTTCTTGTGGCCCAGTGTTATGCTAAGCTGCTGAGTTGTATTGCATTATTCATCTTTGCAGGGTAATATAAGGTATGTGGCTGATGCAATTTGAAATCCTGTTGCTAGCAATTCCTGAGATACTGTTCTTTCAGACAAAACACTGTTCAGGTGACCAAGACTGTGGGCTTATTCCCAACATCTTTATTCTGTTTCTATTTGCATCAGTGGGAGTTTTACTTACGTAAAGGTCTCCAAGTCTGGCTGCTGATCTCTGTAAGCACTCAGCACACATGTTTCAGACTCACAGGGCAGTTCTTACACAGACTTGTGCAGGAGCCCCTGCAAAGAGTAAGGGCAAAGCGCAAAAAGTTTTGAAGTTACTGTTCTGCCTTCTCTGTCCCTCACTGGTTCCCCTGCTTGAATAGGCAAAGTGGAGTTTGTAAACCATAATGCTCTGTCTGTTAGGTTGTATTTACTACCTGTTCTTGAGGTTTATTTTGAGAGAGTAAATCTTAGCTGACTCCACTCATTTCCATCCAAGAAAGCTTACATTTAGCTTATTACACACACAGAAAAAGAATTAAAGAAAATCAGTGTTTAGTCTGTTACAGTGGGTAATGGCAGATGGCTGCAGGTGGCTCCTGCTGTTGGGTATATGCCGTATAATGCATTATGTGATACTATGCCAGCCCTGTAGGATACCTTTTTTCTCTAGAGTATCTGGCATTGAACTTCATTTGAGGTATTCAGAGAACATTCTTTATTTCACTTGCTGCAGGGGCTGCTTGTGCAAATGTGATAGAGATGTCTCAGAGCTGCACCCAGAAAATGAAACCGCTTTACTGTGAAAACGGTGACGTGAGCCACCTGCCTTGCATCTCCCAAGGGTTTGGCAGGCCCTTCCTGGGATGCACAGTGCCTGAGGCTGTGCCCTGCTGGTTTTATAGGGGCCTCTCTCTCCACTGACTCCGCTGCTGTTACTGATACAATGCAGCGCAGAAGCAGCTGTTGCTTATGGAAGCAAAATTGTATTGGAGAAATGGTTTCTCAGGTCATTTTACCACTTTCCTGCAACCTAGCCCTAAAAGCAGAAAGTATGCTGCCACCTGAAAAGGATACTTTATTTTGTAGAAGCAAGCGGATGGCAGCAAATGGTGGAGATTAACGACAGATGAGGCAAAAGTGCTGGGATGCCATTTGTGGGTTCCCAGCAGAACTGCTGACCTGCAGCGGCACGGGCACAGGCAGTCCTGGCATCTCTCAAAGTGTCCTTTTTGGGTGCCAGTCCTATATGATGACACATAGCTTTCATGAATCTCATCATTAGTGCTGTGAGCACACGAAGTATAAGTTAATTCTACTGTAACATGATTATTAAATCCATTAATCAAAGGCAGGAGAT
Source organism: Apteryx rowi (assembly GCF_003343035.1). NCBI lineage: Eukaryota > Metazoa > Chordata > Aves > Apterygiformes > Apterygidae > Apteryx > Apteryx rowi. The sequence continues at coordinate 1,200,908 of NW_020448085.1, forward strand.
CCGTAATTAACTTATTCTCCAGCATCAAGTAAATGATTCTACTGTGTGCTTTAAGAAAGCAATTGTTCACTAGCATGCAAAATACAGTGGGGCTATTAGACCATAAGGCTCTGTAATTGTATAATTAAATTATAAATTTTACATATTTTAATCATATGGCATATATACTTAAATTGTTTTCTTCATAAGCTTAAAATAGAGAATCATTATTATTATTACTATTTTTTTTTTTAGCTCTTACATCTAATGTAACAAAAAAAAAAAGCAGTAATGGTTGCCTGTTGCCTGGAAGCTGACTGTTACCTTGTGTGGCTTCAGCCAGGCTTTTGGTGACTCAGCTTAGCCCTATCTCTAGCAGTGGCCGACTGTAGATTTTTGCCGTTTCACACTTCAGCATTGTTGTCGGTGGTGACTGTAGGCATTCAAATTTCAACCTGCAAAGACCAAAGAAGGGGCTGCTAGCACTGTTCTAGCCCCAAATGCTTGGGCTTGATTTATAGAGGCTTACTGATTCCATTTCACACTAGTGAATCTGCAAGTCCCTTTTCACAAGCTAATCTTGCCTTCCAAGGGACCAGATATTTCAAGGGGTCTTTTCCCATCTGCTTCACTTCTGTGCTATACTTCAAGAAAACCAAATTTCTGAAAGCTTTATAGTTTTAGTGGAAACACCTTAGCCTTCTATCCCATAACAAGAAGGTGACACTGAAAACATCTGGGGAGTCAGCACGAAGTAGTCAAGTGTTCTCTGAAGCCATTCTTTTAAGGGGTGAGAGGTGTCTCCAGTCTCCCTCCTCGGGAGGGAGGGAGGCATGAAGGGTCTCCCGCCTTTCGCCTTAATTTTAGACAGGGATGACAAACAGGGTTTTGCATAGACCCCAAGGTTTTCAGATGTCATGATTTACTGCAGCAGAGGCCATGTAAGCAAACATTGCCTCTTGCTAAAGAGGCTGCCTTGTTTCACTGCAGGAAGGTCCAGTTTAATGCAGGGTGAAACAATCTGTGTGTCAAACGCAGTTGTTGTCTGCATTGACAGTGACACACCAGTGCTAGCGGTACCGCGGTGCTTCAAAGACACCACAGCTCAGGGAAAACCAACCAACCCTCTTTCTAAAAACAGACCAAAGGGAAAAGGAGGAGCAAGGCACATCCACCAGCTACGAGCAGCAGGAGAGAAACGGGGCAATGGGCTGGTGGCGGACGTGCCAGTGGCTAGAGACATCCGTGTGCGCCTAGCGCTATTCTCAATGCCTCCCAGGTGCGACTCGCACCTTCAGCAGTAGGTTTGAAAACTGGCCTAGTCATCACTGACCTGCAATGAACAACTTCTGAGCATTTGGAGAGGGGCCAGAAGATTGGAGAGAAAAAAAAGATGATGGTGTTGGCTCTGACCAATGTTTTGAGGTACATCCATCCAACGACGGCTGAAAAATAACATTAGTTCTGGCCAGTGGCCACCGAAAGCAAGGCGTGCTTGCATGTATCTGTCCATCAGCTCCCCACCACAGAGACAGCGAGAGGAGACGAGAGGACGTTTAAGCCTCAAGGACGACCCTCGTGACTTTAGCAGTTGCCTATGCCAGCAAAATTCTTAAAAGGTCCAAAGCACAGTGTTTCCTGGGGAAGCCGAAGGGAGAGAGGCAACTCTGAAATTTGCAGACAGTGAATATAGTCATTCTTCTTGGCAGTGCTCATGTTGACAGATAGGACAGTTTGCCTTGTCCAGTTTATATAAGAGCAGCTGATATAAAATGACTTCATTGTTGGATATTTATGAGAAGTTTCATTTCAAATAATATAGTTTTAGCCTCTGGCGGTGCTGTGGTTTAGTCCTCTTATTACTGGGAACTAAATCTTTAGGATATTCTAACTATAACTGCAGGGCCTGTTTGATCTACCCAGCAAAGTTAATATTTTCCAAAGCAATGGAAACTTTATAATGGAAGGTCTCATTAGCAAAAACTACCTGTCCCTAGAAGCAGCCAGAAAATCAGCAGATCAGGCACAGAGAGGAAACTTTAAGGATTTTCCTGCAGTTTCACATAGTTTGTATCACACAGCAATACTGAAAAAAAGCACTGCTTTCTATTACAGGGACTGTACAGATAGATTGCAAAGGTCCTTCTCTAGGAAAACAACTAGCAACCAATTTCTGTTATAAAGCAAAATTCTCCCCGCTTGTCTCCACTGCATGTGGATCTTGCATAAAATAGTTGTCTCCTGAGGAAAACAGGATCCACCTCCAATGCCAGATCCTGCACCCAGGCCAGCGTTGCTCTGTGATCTGTGTAAGGAAAGGCCTAAGGAGGAGGCACTAATACCCCCACTGACACTTCCAAGGCTGTATTTTTTTAAACAACCGATTCTTCCAAAAAGTCTATTGCTTGGACAAGGTGATGGTGGTCAGCTCAAAATGCCCCAGCAGAGATGCTGCAGAAGACAGCAGGTATCTGCCGTGCCACCACTGCGGTCATGAGTTAGGTTAAACCTTCCCAAGATTGCTGGCAGTTTGGCTGGAATTGATCCCAAATTTAACACTTCTAACAAACATCTACGTTCATCTGCGACCAGAGAGCTGGAATGCGAGATGTGCTGTGCCACCGAGGCGGAGGGGCCACGCGGGTTGCCTGTGGCAGAGGAGGCTGTGCTGGCTTTGATGCGGGAGGGCTGGTGCATCTGGGAGTTAAGGAGCTGCGAGAAGCGCCGGGGCGGGCGAGTGCAGCACGCGTAGCCTGCGAAGGGCTGGGGGCAGCGCTCGCGGGCGGAGAGGCGCTGGGAGCTGGAGCGCAGGCGCTGTGCGAGACCTGCTGCGTTCAGGGCTCCGTGCATCGTCTGTGGACAAACAGGACTGCGTCCAAGAACCCCTCAGACAGGCACCCCTCGGCTCTCGGGCTCGTGCCTTTGGTCACAAGGACTAATCTCCCAACAAGATCATTCCTCTAAACACTTGGAGGTTAACAAAAAAAAAAAAAAATCAAGTCAGTGGTGGATCTGTATCGCAAATGCCAAAGGCCACGTTGTGCCTCCGCAAGGATGAGGCTTGTCTAGGGAAACTTGCTGCTGCTATCGAAAAGGAAAGCTGTCTCGTGCTGGCTTTGCTTTCCGCGGAGGAGATGGGATGAGGGTCTGAGCTCAGGCCTCCCACGTGCAACCACTCAAGGGGCATCTCTTGCTGGGGAGGTGCCAGCATGATGGTAACTTCCTTGAAATTACTCTAGAGGTGAGGAGGACTGATGTACAACCAGGTCGCACTTCTGGAGATCGCTCCTCGCCGAGTTGCTGTTGTGGACGCTGCGCAGTCAGTTGCTAGAAAGCGAGAGCCCTGGGGATTCGCCAGCTGCAGAACAGCAGCTCTGGGAGCCACGGACAAGGCACTAACCGGGGCCAAACAAAACGCCTCCCCTCCCCAGGCTCTAAGCGGCGGCCAGTAACGCCCACCCGCTTCGCAAGCCCAAGAAGGCAAGCGCAGATGGGACGGATTTGATCTCGGTCCTAGCAAGGCTCCCGCTCCCCGCTCGCCGGTCGGCTGGCAGCCCAGCGCTAGTCCTGCACCTTGCTGTCCTGGTTCAGGGCGCCGCAGGACGGCGGCAGTTCGTGCCACGACAGCTCTTAGCCTAGCTGTTTCTAAAGAAAAAGTCATGAAAAGCAGAAACATCATTATACGAAGGAAAAACGTGGATGAGTTAAGCAGCACGGGTAAAATCCTGCGTCCGTTTAAATCAATAGCCAAACTCCCATTAACTTAAATGCGCTGAGGATCTCACCCAGCACTTTTAGCTTAGCTGGTTTCCTGTTTAAGTTGGCAGGGCGATGGGCTTTGCCTCGGGCCAGCAGGGCGTCCTGCAGGCTGTTTTTTCGCGGAGGCTGATGAAACACTCTTAGGAGTCTCGGTCTGTTCCAGCTGCAGCGTGGCTGGAGGTGCCGAGCGCAGACACCTCGCACGCGCTGCAAGTCGCTCTGCTTTCGCATGAAACGCTGACCTACTTGCGCTAACGTCGACGGCTGAAAGCACAAGCTCCGTCCTGAAGAGCTGACCTGGTCGTACACTTGTCCTGATCAAATCACAGGAATCTAAATTTGCGCTGAAGAGGCCTAAAGTCCCAGTCGAAGAGCAGCCATTCGTGCTGCGGGGGCGCGTTGCTTTTATCATCTGGGCCGAGCGAAAGGGATGCTGCTGTTCTGTAAGAACACGGCAGCAGAGCGACGACCAACTCCTCTCCTACCTCGGCACGTGGCACAGGCAGACCTGCTCCTGTTGGAGCTTTTGAGCTGGAGCTGGTGGACTGTAGCAAAAGACAACTAAAAATAGCAGGACATCTCTGGAAAAATCTGAACTGACAGTCCAAAACCAAGATGTATTATCTTTTTTGGAGAGGAAAAAAAAAAAAGTATTTCTAAAGCAAGGCTCTGCAGGTGGACATATTCTTCAAACTGGACAAACTAAGGGCTGAACAAGCCTTAAAACCCTGGAGCGGTGGGAGGACTTGGGCCTGCAGCAATGGTCAGAACTGTCTGCACAGGCTGACTCGACCTTCGGGTTTTTCATTCCGTGTCATTCAAAGTTTGGGGAATCATCTCACGGGCCTCCGGCTCCAACAAAAGCATAACAGGTGCCAGATTATTAAAAATCAACGTGTTTTGTAATATAGTGGAACTAAGAAAAGCATCCAAATGAATATATGCCATTTCCAAATCCCTCCTCTGGTAGAGGTTTGGGTAAACAGAGAGACTCTAGAGAGCAACTGAAAATAAAAAGAACAGTCTGGAAAAAAACAAAAGCAGAGATGCCTTGTGGATTCCTGGACTTGCCAAGGGGCTCGCTGTCGGGTTGTGCCTCCGCGCAGCTCGGTGCTCAGCGGACGGAGCTGCCCAGCAGAGCCAGCTCCAGCTCTGTCCCCTGGAAGGCAGCATTCGGGCCCTCCCAGGCTGATGCTCCCCGACTCTGAAAATCTCTTCGGTTTCACAGTTGTGCCCATGTACGTGCATCTTTGCTGAGGGTCTGGGATCTCTGTAAAGTACATTGGCATTATACAAAAGCCTTCCTTAAAAAAATAATAATAATCCATTCATACCATCCTTCAACTAGATTTGCTTTGCCTGCGTCTCCTTTCCCTTCTTGGGTCACAATTCATAATTCTGCTGTTAATTTAGCTTACTAGCAGGGATGATCACCCAAATGTTAGGTTTGTGTGAATGCTCCCAAAATATGGATTTCTGATTTGCAATCATAAGTACCTGCCCAAATCCAACCGAGAAAATAAGACATGACACAGACTTTTGTGTCCTACCAAAAGAAGCTTGCATTTCAATACTGCATTTCAATTCAATACTGAATTCCCTTGGTGAATTGCTAGCAAAGACGACAATTAAAATGAGTCTCGAACCATAGGAACTTTCAGGAAAACCGCACAGATCTCAAAAGGGGAGGGAGAAAGAAATAAAATGCATCAAATTATTCATTACAGACTTAGCACTCACCTCAGATTAACAATAAGCCCATTGTCTCATCCCAAGTGTAGCAACAGATCATAATTTAGAACAGCTTTTATTCATCAATGAATAGAAAAGTTATTTCAGTGAGAAAGTCTGGAGAAAACCTGGGCCAAGTGCCACCACTAAAGAGTCTTTTCTTTGTAAAGACACGGCTTTCTAGCTGTCTGTATGCTGTGATAATAAACACAGTAAGCAAATAAGAGTGATTTCTGCTTCCAGCGCAATGAATACGTTTGAGATGGAATTAACCTTTTAAAAATGCAGAGTATTCCTTGCAGCAGACGGTAGCGTTTGCATATACAAATACCTTTTGGCAATGATGAGGTAAAGCACGTGCCCCGAAACAATAGGATTCCTGAGCCGAATCCTTTGTCCTCCTGAAAATAAAAGCTGTGACTCCTCCAAGTTCAGACCGGAGGCTGCTGTGGCAGCACAGCCCTCTACGGTGCAGCTGCTTCGTATTTTAAAATGCATAAATGAATCCCCCAAATGCTTTCTGCTACTGTGGCTAGACCACTTTTGGTACCTGTACTAGCTGGGATGAGTCCATGTTGCACACTATGAGGCTTTATATTCCTCTGTACTGCATGAGATGGAAGCATCACAAGCTCACAGCACTACCTTGAAAGCTACTCAATGTACCACTGTTACCACTTTACCACCATTAAAAAAAAAAAAGGAGAGGAGAGATGGAGACAGGAGAAGAGAGGAAAGACGGAACAGAGCAGGAATGAAAGGAAAAGGAAAGAGATTCTAGAAGTTAGGGCTCTAACAGAGATGCGGTGTAAGGAAACATTACAGCAGATGAGAACATTGCTGCAAAGCAGAAGAACTATCTCGAAAAAGAAAGTCATTCTCTTCCTCCATACGTTCCCATTCTGCCAAACAAACCAGCCCCGTGGGGATCGGTCAGGAGCAACACTGGGGTGACTTGGTCCCATGGTTTGTCCAGATCTGTGACGCAAAGCTCCCTCAGGTCCATGGGTCAGATGTGGTCGGTGGGATGGGAAGCAGCTCCCAGCTCGGGCCCCCTCGACCCTGAGGCTGGGGCTCTCCCCGCAAGCGGCTGCTACTCAAGACGCCTCCATGTCGTGGCAGGGCACGCACGAGGCCGGACCTTCAGCCCTTCCTCTGTGTGCAGGCCTTACCTGGGGCTTTGCTCTCACGTTATGCACCAGTCCTGGGCAGAAAAAGCTGGTTTTCAGCTGGCGCCCGTCAAAGGAATCAGGGCTTGTCTTCTCGCACAAGCAACAAGGAAGCTGCTCTGCTCTCCTAGACGGACACGAGGGCTCTCCAATGCAGCGGCACTTCTAGATCACATCGGAGAACCCCTGCGTGGGACAGGAGAGGCTCAGGACAGTGCATGGTGTCAGCGGGACCGCACTGAGGAGGACCCAGGGGCTCATGAACCTCTCACTGCTGCCTGCCAAGCCTCTTGGTGGGCCTGGAGCAACGCCAGGAACATCGCAGGACTGCTCCATGGCCATTAGGAAGCTCGGACCTGTGAAGCTCGGTTTCAGTGCCTCTGACCTGCCTGAGGTACCTGCAGCAGGACAAAGCCCAGGGCACTTTGTCTCCTGCTCTCCAAACCTGGTCCTTGCTGAGGAGCACTGAAACAGCCCCAGGACCCCACGTCGTGTGTCACGGCAGGACCGCACGGGGAGACGGGCACATGGGAGGCATGGTATTTAGGAAGCGGTGAAGGCCATCACTGAAATGGAAAATGGGATGGGGGAGGAAATGAAGCAGGATTCCACACTCTCCAGATTTTAAGGGGTTTTGAAGTTAAGTGTTTCCCTGGCCAACGCAACAGCTTTTTAATAATATTCCCCCCAATAAGGTATCTGAAAAACCCTGCCATTTTCTCTCCCTCCCATCCTCCTCGCAGTTACCAAAATCAGCCACAAACGGGAATAGACGGAGCTCAAACCTTTCACGACATCTTGTTTGCCAAGTGGGGTCAGCAAAGACCAGTTCAGTGGACAGGGGATTTCTTCAACCAAGTCAGGAACAACTTCAAAGCAGAAAAGTTATAACAAAAGCTGCACATAATAAAAGCAAGCCTTGACACTGGCAGCCCATACCCCATCCACTATAGTCTACAAAGGAGTTCCTTTTGTTAACATTAATATTTGACAGCTAGGGTAGAACACACAAGGGCATTTTACTTGGGTTTTAAAGAAAAAAACTGATGCAGAAAAAGGCAATCTTTTTTTTTTGTTTTTTTTAATAGAGGATCTCTCTGGGGGAGTTGTGTTCATATCACAAACATTCACTTTATTACATTTTATGGAACAGAGTTTAAATGCCAGTATATACAAGCCAACATTTCATTATTGAAATTTGTGTTTATTCACTTGCCACTGTCAGTCTGTTCCCCTTTGTCTGCTGGTGCTGCTCTTTATAAAAATCCATGATTTATGAATATGTGGCTTAGATCCTTCACAATATAGCGTGGCAAACTGGTTCGATAAAAGTTATTAAAGTAAAAAAAATCCATACAGTTTCACGTGCTCTGCCCACTTTCTAGAGCAAACCCCAGCCAGAGACTCCTATACTAAGCAAACGCCATGCGCATGACTGCATAATATAAAATACACGCTGAGAGGCCTTGCTCAGCCAAAACTCCCGCTGAACAGTGGCCACTGCTGCCAATTCCAGTTCTGCCTGCACAAGAGCTGCAGGATTATTCCCTCAGCAAAGTTATGAAAGTTGTGTAGACCAAAAGGGAGGGGAAAAAAGGGAAAAAAAAAATCTGCCATAAAAAATTCATTTGAAAATTAGGAAATGAAGACCTTTCCAGTAGCCTAAAGATACATGTACCAAATGGCGTTGGGTTCCCAAGCGTTCAGCGTTTGAAGGGCATACGCCACATACTTAACTCGTTTCTAGAACGAAGCAGTCAGTCCCGCTGATTGCGGACTAGGCAAAGCAGACCGGCAGTTCCCAGGACCCACTCAGAAAATGGATTTCTGCAGAAACGTGGCACCGCTTTGGCCTTAAATAAAAGCGGAGCGAGGGAGAGGCGAGAGGAGCCGCAGGCAAGGCCGGTATGTCCGAGCCGGCCAGTGGGATGCCGTCTCCGCCCTGCAGAAGGGGTTGCCAGCCCACGGCAGCGACGGGGACCCCGGCAGGGCAGCAGCCGAGCCACAGAACCCCATACTCTTTTTGCTCCAGGACCCTGCTCGCTCTCCGCACAGCGCAGACCTGTTCTGAGCACGAGACGATGCTGGCTGAATTGACAGGATGCAGTTCAGCTAAAGCTGAAATTCCCTTTCCTTAGGCACTGCTCAAAGATGGGGTTATTAGATCTAGGCAAAACCTTAACAATTTAGCACAAGTAAGATGAGCATTAAACGTAAACCTTTTTTCATACAACAACAAAAAACCTTCCAATCAAAACTTAAATCCAGAGTATTAAAAATATTTAGGTATCTTAAAAGCATACTCAATACTCAGCATGAACACAAAACCACTGTCACGATGGAGTCTTCTCAAGGTGTTCCTGAGATGGGAATAGAAAGCACTTTGAGCCAAGGCCTGCAAAGGTCTGATTTAAAGCAGTACCACGTCTGGTTTACAAACTGAACTACCTTGAAAATATGCCCTTTCCCAAGCAGAGCATGCCAGGCAAATCTTGCTCAAGAAGAAGGCATGGTCAATAGTTGGAGTGACCTTGTGGTATAATATTTTAAGGCACAGCTTTGAATTTAGGTACTGCGTAAAGACAACAAACCCTCTATTTCAAGCCAGATTAATCCCTTGCATCTCAGGTTTTTGCCTTTCCCTTTTTCACTGGAAGAATTAGAAACATATAATTCACAAAAGGGCTGGAATCTAAAATCACTCCTTTCCATACCCATGACATCCTTACCACTCAAAGGCTTCCGCACTTTACTGAGACACGTGTGCTGTGCCCCTAACTGTTTTTGGCATGCACTAACTATCACCCACCTGCGTGTTGAATGCAGCACGTGCACATGAAGAACCAGGTTTGCCAGAAGACTAGTACACGCAATACCAGGAGTGCAATTTTTTGAGCAGGAATCTGGGGCAGGTATTTAATAAATCAGCTACACCAGGCGGCTAGAGCGAAAGGCTGATTTGGATCATCATACCTTGGTCCTCACCCAGCAGTACTGCTGATGCTCTGCAGCTGCACAGCCATGGAAAGGAGGGGAGGACAAATTAGCCGCTCTTGCATATGGCTGGCAAGAAACAGGAGCTGCCCGGAGCAGCGAGAGTGGAAGGAGATGCTCTCCAGCGTGAAAGATGATCTGTTTGGCAGGAAAACACGGAAGGTGGCTGAATCTGCTTGACTGAGGCACAACAGTAGCCAGCACAACAGGACGAGTACAAGAGCAGGGTTACAAGACCGTTCTGCTGCCCTTATTTCCTGTTCCCAAATAGCTGAAAAAATACAGCTCTGCAAACAGCTATGAAGAGCCCTCTGTCTTTGTGTCAGAGCTGGATCCTTCAGCGAGCAAGGATTACCCCAGCGAGCCTGCCGCTTGCTCCAGGGAGGCACATGACTGCGCCGATCCCAGCACTGCCAGAATCTCTGCTCTGGCCCTGCACCACCCCGGGACAGGGAAGTGTCATCATGCAGGGGAGCTGTTCCTCTCTACACACCATGTCCTGCTGCCTCTGGGCTCAGCTACTTGAACAGAAGAGCTATCGAGACCGCACACTCCCTCTGTCACTGTTCTCTCTTGCAAACACAGAATAACACTGATAATCCTACATCCTTGTGGGGATCTAAACTAGAAGGTTGCAACCTGTTTCAGGTAACTGGGATAATTTTGCTAGCACTGGTGCTCTGTGGCCTGCCACATGCAGACCTATGCACCCATCTCCAGTGCGGATGAGAGGCTGGACGCTGGAACAGAAGGCAGGTACAAGCATGGGCACCCAGCACAGTGACTCAGCTGAGCAGGCAAGAGCCCAGGATCAATGTCGCTGCTGCTGAAACACCAGGGTTTTGCATCTCACATACCCACAACTCCTCTGCTCCACATCCCAGGAAACGCAACAGAGCATTTTGTTCATGTTGGATTCACTGAAGTTAGATACCTAGATGCCCACCTGTTCCATAGAAGTGGGAGAACCAGGTGACCCCCTTCTAAAAATATAGGTAATAAGCCCAGTAAAATACATTGACCAACATGAAGAACAAAGGGAAAAGCAATTTAGAGTAGTGGTCTACATTACTGGGGTTCTGAATAGTGAAATAACTGATAATCCTGTGCATTTTGTTTCTCAAGACAAATTTGATTTTCTCATGAGTTTTCATGGTCAGGTCACTGCAGTTGACATTATCACTGGAAATCTCAATGCTTGTAAAGCTGATTTTCCGTTTGTAGCTGGTGATGGAGCTGTTGAGGATGTTGGTGATGTTGACTTCTTCCATTTCTTTAGTAAGTTCATTTGCAGGCCCCTAGGAAACAATAGTATACAGTTAGTTTGGGGGTTGGTTTGTCCCATAGAGGAAAATGGCTTGATCCACAGAGAGACCATAAGGATAAGGATGCAAGCACACAGCTTCATCCCTGTCCATTGAAAACTTCAGTATTTAAACCTGATTTTCAACTGCTCCCTATTTCTAGAAGTGCCTGAAGTCCCAGACAGGCCTACATTTCCACTGTATTTATAGCAGGATCTCAACTTCTTTGAGCAAGTCTCGCTCTTGGTGTCACTGAGCAACCCGACATCCATCTCTTACAAGACATTCCACCTTTTCACTGGTTGGACAAACCTGCTCTTAGAGCTGTGCTCAGAGCATGTGTAGCAGATCCCCGCTGCAAAACATTAGCACAGGGGACCTTCTGCACAGTACTTAATGGCTTGGGAACTCACAGATGATATGGGAAACCTCTTTTCTCTCTGACAGGTTTTGGACCCTCTGTGACCACTGGGCTGTAGGCATGCTTGAATATTTACTTGCTCCCACTAAAGGAGAGTGGTTTCAACAATTCACCTCTATAACAAATCCCTGAGAACACCACACGAGCTGGCCATTGACAGTGTCTTCTGGGAAGGGAGAAATAAGGGTTCAGCCTTCTTCTGGCAGAGGGAATTACCTTCCAATTAAGTGTCCTAATCATAGATTTATTGCCTAAAAGAAAGAAGTGTGTTATACTGGCTCTCCCTTTGGCTGCAATTTGAGAGGAACAACTGCCCACACCTTGTTTTGGGAAAGACAGACAGACAGAAAGAACTGCCCAACTACTCGAAACGTCACATGGAGCAAAGGTTTCCTTCCGAGTAGCGCAGAGATTGGAGAGTCATTCCTGTGTTTCCCTGCATGTTCACTAATGGGAGTGGCCAAAGCTGCTCCCGCAGGACATGTGGCCTGTTGTCAATTCATGTTCTGAGGTGCTTCATGCTCTCATTCAGACAGAAGCTCAGCTCAGGGCTACAGACCCTATTCTAGTGGTCAGCTAAAGTCCCTTCCTCAGTGTGGTCTTGAAGCTGGCATGACTAACATCTAAGGCTGTTACTCCTTTGGCTGGTGTCAGAGACCTGGAGGTCTAGCATTATTCATGACCAAAAATACTATGTTTGTTAAACACAAAACTTTAGATTTACGGACAATTAGGAGAAGCAGCTGTTACTGTACCCATAACAGCAAGGCCATTTTGTTCACCTAATAGAGGACTAATTGTTGTTGATCCAAGCTGATTATGCTTATTAAGGTAGACCAGGCCTTACCTCTTGAGGTGCTTTAGCTGCACATTTTTGTGATGAGCTATAGTGAGCCACTGCATATTCCACAAGGGCACCGAAGATGAAGCTGAAGCAGATGCCGAGATAAACATCAATGGCCTTAATAAAACAGTTGGTTTTTGAAAGCGAACTTCGTGAGCCGATCATCAGAGTTGTCATGGAAAGCACCGTCGTTACTCCTTGAAAAAGCAGAAAAGGAGAGTCTTTCACTTGTGGACACTTTGGAAGAGGCTTGGCCTACCCTTTTGCACATGGTGCCACCCCCTCTATTGCTAGCCAGAAAGAGCCCAACACCTTCTACCAAATCCAAACCGTTCATCAACTGAACTGCTCTTGTAGCACTAGCTACCCCGTTGGCACAGATGGGAGTCTACTGAGAAGAGCAGCCCCAGAGATGCTGGACTGTAGGAAGCTGGGCCTTGGCACCGGCTTTCCCCTCCTTTGGCAGCTTGGCTCGAATAGGCATGGGGCTCCGTTATTTTTCTTGCCTTCAGTAAAGAAGCTCAACCCTACCCAAGCTTGTTATGGAGAATGGGCGCTCTGTCCTCTGCCAGGAATCTGCCAGGAGCCTTGACCATACACAGCTCTGCAGGTGGAGAGATGTGCCAACCACAGCATCTCCTTCACTCTTTGTACTTCTAATCCAGCTCTTTACATCAAGTAAAAGCAGAACATGAGCAGGCCATTTTATATATCACTATAGAGCAGAGAGCTAAAAAAACCCTACCATCAGAGGCTCCCCTGCCTTCTTAAATCTTCTCCCTTCGTAGGCAATAACTCACCAATGCAGGTTCTTGCAGGGACTGAATCCAGCGTGATCCAAAAAGAAACCCAGGACAACATGACGAGCAGAGTGGAGGGAACATAGGTCTCCAAAATGAAGTAGAGGACATTCCTCCTCAGCTCAAACTGCAGTATCAGTCGTGGGTAACTGCCTGTTCATGAAAGGAAGAAACACAGTGAGTATGGAATTCCCAACCACCCTCTAACTGAAATTCAGACACCCTAAAACCAAACCTTCCAGCTGATAAATATCAGCAAAGCTTCACTGAAATCATGGGAGATACATTACATACACAAGCTTGACTTCTTGCTTGAGTGGTCTTACTTATCTAACATATCCTAGATGAGAGACCAACTATGCACAGCATTGGTAGGCAAGGAGATTCAATTAGGCAGAAGATACCTATAGCAATCTGCGGCTTTCAAGAGGCTCCTGAACTTACTCCACAGTGGAAATATATTATTCCGGGGTCTTAGCTCACAGTGCAGAAGGGCTGATGCCTTCATCTGTTCTCAGATACTCAGCACAGCATATTTTTCCTGAGAAGCACTTTGAAGGGGCATTGCCAAGTTCAGTCTTATCTGATGGCCAAGAGATAAAGAAAAGATTTTCTCGTGATTTCAGCAGGCTCTGGCTCACATCCCAAAGCATCCTGCTATCTTACCATCACAGGGATTCAGACCCAATGCATTCATTAGTAATTTGTGATCTTTCATAAGTGGGTCTCTGTGCTTAAAAACATTAAGTCAGATTAATCTATTTGTTAAATCAGTTTGTCATAATACTGACATTTGAGTTCTGGGGCTGGATTGCAAGCATTTTCAGAAGACACTTGTGGTGTTTAAACAATAGTTCCCTTTGAAATGTAAAAACAAAACCCATGTTGTTCTTGTGCTGTGTATACTACAATAAACAACCAAGTGTTGTTTATTTTTAAAACCTGGTCATTCTAAGGAAGTTTTGTCCCCCTTATATAGTATCCGTGATAGGACAGAAGAATTTTTACACTGATGATGAAAAAGACATTGAATTCTGATGTACAAAGGGATCTTATTCCATCAGAATGTAGTAGAGTTGTCATTTAGAAACAAAAGTATATTTAAAAAGTTTTTTTGCTCCCAGTTATTGTAAACGTGTCTGGGTTGGCTCCCTGCAGTGTTTATAGCCTGCAGACCTGGGAGGAAGGGAGAGGATTTATTCAGGTATCTGTGGAGAAGGAAAGAAGTGGAGAATTAAAAAAAAAATTTTTTTGAAAAGATATCAAGTGAATGTAGCGTGTTAAAAATGCATCTCTCCCTGAATTTCCATCTTCCATAATATTTTGATTACAACTGATTGGGTTTCACCACCTTGCTATCTCTTTTCCTAAGATTAAGATTTGCTAAAGACTTCAGGGGTTCTTGAGTCAAAGGAGCAGCCCCGGGGAAGGGAAGCGGGGAGGCTTCAGAGCGCTTTGGCTCGCGATTCTCTGTCACTGCTTCACCTGTTTCCTGCTGCGACTTGGAGACGAGGGTGTAGTAACGCTCCACCGTGTACTGAGAGAGGCGCAACTTTTCTATGCCATGGACGGAGTCATTTCCTCTCAGCCACGTGAACATCACATCATTTTCATCGTATCCCCCTAGGGAGACAAAGAACCGTATTACTGTGGTGGCCCAGCAGATGCCCAGCTGCTGCCCTGCCCTCCCTTCTGGGTGGACGCAGGAGTACGATATAGTCATCGTAGGCTCGACAAGGCCCCTTCTACTGGTTCGGGCCATTGGAGGAAGGTGGCTATTCTTTCGTGTCTGTATTTTTAGTCTGATGGTTCACATTTGAATAGAAACACGCAGCACTGTGAACAGTGCACAACATGCAACGCTGCGGAGAATCTGTTCCAGTTGTTTACATTGGTCATTTCAATTTAAAAATATTTTAACACCTTCAAAGATATTCTTGTCATCCCCAGTTTGATTACATGCAGTAGGACAAGAAAACTACTGAAATGAGCAATCCTAGAGTGTAGTTTCTTCAGCCATGAGAGGGAAAGCAGGAAGAACAGTGGTTAAAAAGAAGAATCCGGATCCCCGTTAGTCCCTTACCACAGAGAAGCAGCACATTTCACTGGACCAGTTATGCAAATGTTCTAAAATATCAGAAAAGAGGTTTTTGTGTTCAGCTGGGCAAGAGCTTGGCACTGAGACTGCTCTGCAGGTACGAACCAGGCTATTCTGCATGTACATGGATCGCCCAGAATGCTTGCTCCTAAAAGCGGCTTTCTCCACAAATCGTTCCTCCTCTTCCTGAAGGCTTTAGTTACTGAGGACAAATAATATGCCTCCCATGTGTAGATAACATTGAACTGCTGCCCCAAACCACTGAGACAGATGAGATCAAGAGTTCCAGCAGTATCAGTAAGTCCCATTTCTGGTGGCTGAGTAATTGCCTCCAGGAATGCAAATGATGACATAGCATGACCTCAGGTTAGACTGAGGGATACCCTAAAGCTTGTATTATTTCACCAGTGAGCCATTCACATCCAAAGTTTCACTTAATTTATGAAACCAGCCCATCAATCTCACTGATTTGATTCTTTTATTAAGAGCCTTTCTTTGAGAAAATGAGTAGGGATGCTCTTACACAGATAATAACCTATTCATCCTGGTAGAAGGCACTGGACACAGTTGCTCTATTTTGATCTAATTGTGTTTTCTTATTAGACACAAATTACCAGAGCTTGAGTTTGATGAACTCCTAAATTAGATGTCCAGGGTCTGAATCCCTGCGTAGAATCTGAAGCAAGTGACTTTTCAAAGTTTCTATACAGTTTTATAAATTGTGGTTACTCAGGAAATGTTTATAATAAATGATAGATTGTTGTTAATTCATCTGGCATATATTTAAATAGCATTATTTCTGTGCACTTATCCTAATGAAACCTCCAGTGAGCAATGTGCATGTAATTTCATTGGAATTATGCAGCAACTGAGCATGATGTAGGCTCCAATCACTTTAAAACACGCCAACACAAGCTATACTTTAGCAGAAGAGACCAATCATTATTATTTCAGGAGCTATTCCTTGTAGTAAAGTTAATCAAAGTGAGCTAATACGATTTTAATGCGCAAATAGTATGTGCTTCCATAGGTGCTGCATGCTGCAACCTCAGAAGTTCAAATCTGGTCATTTCAAAATTGAATTTTAGATGTTTCCTTTTGTGATGTGAAATGGGAGATGGTTGCTTCCTCGTTTTGGAGCTTCACAGATAAGCTCACAAGACCAGCAGCGGTGTTCTTGCTGAGTTCCTGTGTAGAATCCCTTTGGTTTCCTACCTTTTCCTGGAGTCTTTGCATTTACCTGTTATCACTTCTTAGTGAGTTTTGCCATGGTTGAACTTTTAGTTGAACTGAGAGCAGGACTCACTTTTCCTTTTCTTGAGATTTCCAAGGCTAAGGCTCCTCATGAATTTCTGTTGAGTGTCCCATCACCTGCATTACTGTAACAGAGGGCCCTCACAGAAAAGCTTATACCACAAAACTAGGTTTGGCCTTAGTTCATCGGTTTCACAGGCATATTCCATTCCTCTTCTAGTAAGAATAACCCTTCACACTGTCTTGTTCATGCTTGTAAAGCCGGTGGCTGGGTACTGTAGGTGCAACAGGTGTTATATATGTAAAAATGTGAAAAGTTGTTCCCTGCTGCACTCCACTCCATGCACTGATGCCACAGGCTGGTTTTGATGAAGTGGTATGGGCAAAAGGGAGTGAACTTGGAAAACAACAGCTATTATTTAATCCTTTATGTGCAAGACCAAACTATCTACCCACTCCTCAATAAAGATATGATTTATTACCACTCTGCTTCTATATAAATTGCACAGTGACAGGAATCCTCTAAGCCATGGATTAGAACATAAGCGTTTGAAGCATGATGAGGGAAAGTTGTTTTCTTTTGGAAATTAGTATTTGCAGGAACAAAAGCCTATTTCGGAGGCCCCTGTGGTCAATCCAAATATTCCAGACACACGTTTACATAAGAATAAACAAATTTCAAGCAAAGTCAGGTTTCTCTAGAATATTATACTTACAGCTTTCTAGCTGCAGTCTGCACGTTTGTGTGTCCATGGGATATTTTGACAGGTCCATGTTACAAGCAACGGTGGTAGTAATCCTGTACGAGGAGAAAGAACTCCAAAGGTTGCAATAAAACCATGTAATGGAGTATCTCTATTTTTCATAGCAAACTAAACCACGAGGATTCTGCTCTGTCATTCAGATCATTTTGACTTATGAAATAAATGGACTGATAGGAGAGCCTCCTCTTTAGGAGAATACACTCTCTGCAGCCACACTGATGACGATGTAACCTGAGGACGAATTGCTGGGAATGTGCTGGGAGATTTAAGGTAGATTCACGTGTTTTCAACTGCTAGAGTTTACACCTCTTAAGAAATTACCACTTGTCCACTGGGACAGAGCAACTGTCCGCACACATACTGTGGCCTGCTCCAACTTGGAGGGTAAATGAGGTAGCTTATAGCAACCTTACTTTGCACTTGAGGTAACTAGGACATGCACAGTTACTCTGAGCGGAGAAGAGGTAATGTCCCCAGACTTGCTAACACAATCACAGCGCACATTTTGGCAGCAACATTTACAAAATAGGCCTTTTGCTAAAGAGCAGAAATCATGGCACTGTGGCACTGGATAAGCAAATAGTTTCCCACCATCTGTTAAGCTGTTACCGTTACGACATCCTCTCTCCCTTCTTCCCCTAATCCACCTGACTACCTGTCTTGTCCCCTGCAGCACCGAACTTGGGAGCTTTCTGAGCAGGCACTGTCCTATGTACGTAGCTTGTCCGGCACGTACCATCATGGGGAATCCTGGCCCTTGACTGGAGTTTCTAAGCACCCAGGACTGTGGGTAACAGATCAGAAGAGGACTGTCAAAGCTGCCTGGCTGACCCCAAACTCATTACCCCTGACACTTTATATCTGCTCTAGTCCAGCATCGTTCTGGAAACCATCAACGGTTTTCTGAACCAGCAGCAGCAGCAGCATCCAGAGGTAGAGTTACCTTAAGGCGTACAGGATGGTGCCGTTAGAGAACAGTCTGATGAGGCGGTTCCCCACTGTCACATCATGCAGAAAGGACCTTTTGGACTCCACAATGTACGTGTCGGGCACCCAGAGCAATTCCACCAGGCGAGCATCCAGTGTGAAGCTCTTGTTGCCGTGAAAGACCAACCGGGGGTCCGTCCAGCGCTGCCGCAGATAGATGGTGGCTGTGTAATCCTGGGGGAGAGAGGAAAACCTTTGAAGACACATATCCAGAAGATCCACGTAGAATTAGCCTCGAATATACCATGTGCCACAAGAGGCAAAACATATTTAACACATTGGATTTAAATAACACATCAGAAAGACTTCAAATGCATGCAGTAAAGCCAATAGATTTTCACTACTGCCTTATTTACTATATTAAATGATGTTTCCCACTTATTTATACTCTAAGATATTCTGTTTGAGGACTACAAAGTATACTCATAACACTTAGATTTAAAGCTGACATGAGAAAGTATTGTAATTAGTATTTTTCCTGTTCATTTTACAGGTAAGAAAACAGATTGGGAGTGCACACTCAAGACCAGTCAGCAAGTCACTGACATTAAAAAGCAGTCATCTTCTAGATTGGGAAAATTATACATGTACCATATACATGATCGTGAAAGAGACACCTGCGCTTTGGAGAAAAAAAGATAAGTAAATGCAACCTGTTTACTATTTCACCAAGGAAGTAAAAAAACAAAACAAAAAATACCCCCCCCCAAAAAACCTCAAACCCCAAAGATTTGCAGCATTTTCTATAATAGGAGTTTTTAATATAAGGATGCTAAGATTAACTTAGCTTGAATTTAGCCTGCCAAAATCTACCTGCAGTGACTGAAGTATTTCCATATTGCCCCTTCACAAAAGAATAAGCAATGCTCAGCTCTAAAGATAAATCTTTAGAATCTAGCGTACCTTCTGGACAGACGCAGGATGCTGCTGTACTACTTGGCTTTCTTCCTTACAGAAGAAGTAAATGCAGCATTAATGCCTTTTAGTTTCAAAACATCTCTATCAGGTCCAGACTAACACTGGCAATTGCAGAACAACGTTAAGCTGCTAATGTTTTACCCCAGATATGGCTGCCTGTACGTGGTGGATGAGGCAGCTCTATTTCATACAATACGACTTGTAAAATGCTTTAACAGAAAAGTTGCTAAGCAAATATCAGATAATAGCATCATGGTTTCTTAACTTTTAAGATTTTACTCTCAAACTGTGACAGAGGGAAAAAAAAGTGACTGAAATGATGCACTGCTACAGCTTTCAGTACAGCGAATAATAATAGTGGAAAAAGTGAAAAAAACTGGTTGATTTCAAACATTTTGGGGGGGTATACAGTAAGCCTCTGCAATGTTCTCTGCGATACTGGAGGCATTTAGGTGGATCGTGCCAGAACATGGAGCTATTTGAGAAGGCCCTGCAGCGAGAGCTGTGTGAATAAGCGATTGCTGGTTCAGGGGTCAATCTGCCCCTTCCCCAGAACAAAGAGCTTTATCATTGTTCCCATATTTTATTTGGTGGACTTGTTTAATTTGTCTGTGGGGTTAAAAAAAAGTTCTTCTTGAAAACACTGAAACAAAGTGTTAAAATAGTTCCTATTACTCCACCCTTTCTTTGACTGAAACTACTTGCTGAATTTGACCCAAGTTGCCCAGAGTTTTGGTCAACCTGAAACAGGAATTTTCAGCAATGAAGTGCTTGAAATCCAGCTGGTATCAGAAATGGAGGGAACCAGACTCAGAGGTGGGAAAGTGTTCTCTCTCTAGTTAAAAATTATTATTTTTTTTTCCTCCTTGAGATGACTCCCAAGTGTCCTTCTCAGTGCAAAAACCCATTTCTCCTCTCTGAGGCTCTGCCTGAGAAGAAACATAGGCAGTGTCTTCAGTCAATCAGGGCCAGCAGTTACTCCATGGGGAAAAAAGGGAAGGAAGAGGGAACACCACCACGAAGGACTGCATCCAAGGTCACCCAGTGAAGAATGACTTGGAGCTCTTCCATTTCAAAAGGGCCTGATTTGCAGGAGATGCTGAGGTTTTTTTGACCAGTAGGACCTTTGGAGTCATCTCTACTTACAAGCCCATGTTACCACGGCACCTGAGTAATCTGCAGCTACAAATAAGTCTCCTCCTCCTAGGAGTGATCAGCAGCCACAGGAAAGCAAAGTGGCTTGGCTGTGACCCCACAGGAAGGCTGAGCTGGTACTTTCTGTGCTTGACACACAAGAACATATGACAAGTCTCTCATGCAGATCCTCTTCTCTTCTCTTATGAAATGAAAATGAAGCCACTTACCATGTCACTCTCAGATATACTAGAAATACTTGCGATGTCCAGACTCATTGCAATTTGAACAGGTTCTCCTGAGGAGGAAAAGAAAAGCTTAAGCAGAGAGAAGAAAAGAGAAAAAGGAGCACTATAACCACTGAGGATCCTGCACAGTATGGTCACAGCTCCCAGCCTCCCCCTGCTCAATTATGCCATCTCTAAAACTTCAGCAGCCCAAAGGGCTAGACTACGTGTCAGGGAGCTAGACTCACAGACACTTCATAACACAAAATAAGGTTTTCACTTGCTCTGCTGTTGGGGGGCTAGACTTCTTTATTTGGTGGTGGTAGCAGAGAGCAAATATTCATCACCACTAGCTATGAGGATCAGCAGTGCAGACAAGCAGCATTTCAGTGGCATTTGCCCAGAGGAGACAAGGGCCAGTTTATCCCTTGTTACCCAGTTTACAACGTCCATACAATGGCAAGAACGTTAAGTTTGTGCAAAGTATTTCTCATACATAGCACTCAGAGCACTCTCCACCAGTAGGTACCAGTCAGCATCCTGTTTCTCAGGGAGAAAAACTAAGAGGCAGAGAAATCTGGTGATTCCTGAGACCATGCATGGGGATAGAGGCAGAAACAGACCCAGGGTCCCGCCTGGTGGCCTCTGTAGTTACCTACAGCCCTCATCCTTGTTCCTGCCCTGGCTTCTCTCTTTGGTAGGCTGAAATAGTAGCTGCTAAGGGGCCACAGAAAGGCTCTCCTGCACCTTTCAGCCTGCCAGTTAATCTGAGAGAGTGGGATTTGGTACCTGGAGTCCTTGGGAGAACACCTGCAGAATCCCCCATGGCCCACAGCTTTACAGGAGTGTCAAGTGTGTCCCCCCTTGAGAGTCCTGTCAGTGATACTGCTTCTCCAGGGAGCAACATTTCTCACCAAGAAATGAACATTTCAGCCATTCAAAAAGCCATGCGTTAGGAACCTTCCCTGCTGTTGCTGGACAGATGGCCTGAATGCTTCCCAGGGCACTAACCTCTCCCACAGCCCAACCTGAGGGCTTGCTCAATGGAAGAGGAAGAAAACTCAGGCTAGTGAGCACACTGCTCCAGTGAGCTGTGGTTTGGCAGCAGATGTTATGTTGTGCAGGTGCTTGTTCCTGCAGGCGATCACCTCCGCTCCTCTCCCTTCCCCATGGCGGGTCCTGGTCAGCATTTCCAATATGAATCGGGGACTCTGGTACTCTCAGGGGATAGAAGGAGAGACACCAAATTTCTGCCCTTTGCCCAGGCACATCGGAAGCCTCATCTCACGGTCTCACTGGCTACATGCGGGTCTGGGCTCCAAGACAGCCCACCTCTGCATCACTGCGCCTTGGCCCTACGCGTGGAAACATGGGTGCTGACTGCCATCAAGCTTGGAGGTACCATCTGCAGCCGCCGCTTTAGTGGCAGCAGGAGTAGTCCCAAGGATGGGTGTGGGAAGAGGACTATCATTTCTGTAGACCTCATGGTAAATCACATGTGATTATACAGTGAAAGGGAAGATTGCAACACTACAGCCTGCAGAGCAGCTCTGCTGAAAAGGCCCTGGGAGTCAGGGCAGGCAGCAAGCTGAAGACGAGCCAGCAGCATGCCCTGGCAGCTAAGGAGGCCAGCAGCATGGGCTGGTTGAAGAGGACCACAGCCAGGAGACTGGGGGAAGCAATCATGCCCCTCTGCTCAGCGCTTGTTAGACCATTTCGAGCTCCTCTGTCCAGTTTTGAGACATCCGATACAGGAAAGATATAGATAAACATAAAAAAGACATAAAAAAAAAAAGAGCAAAATCAGGAGAGGGCCACCAGGATGGATGGAGCTGGAGCACTTGCCCTGAGGAGAGGCTGAGGGAGCCAGGCTTGATCAGCCTCGAGCAGAGACGGCCCTGGGGGGGGGGGAACCCAACAGAAGCCTGCCTCTGCCACGGGTGAGGTCATCAAGATGACAGAGCCAGGCGGTGCATGGCAGAAGAATGAGACAACAGGGATAAGTTGAAATGAGATATTCCAAGTCGATATAAGGAAAAGAAAAGCCTTTTTCCTCAGGGGAACAATCCAGCAGTGGAGCAGGTTGCCCAGAGAGGCTGTGCAGTCTCCATTTTTGGAGTTTTCCAAGACTTGACTGGAGAAAGCCCTGAGCAGCCTGGTCTGACCTCACATCTGACCCTGCTTTGAGCAGGAGAGACCTCCTCAGGTCCCTTCCAACCTCTGTTACCCTCAGCTGAATATGATCTGTCCTTGGTACAAGTTTCCGTGCTTCTAGGCCATGGCAGTCAATACACAACTTGTGACACTGCTCCCCAGTGTAACTGAAGAGTCTTAGATGACCTTCTCCAATTAAATCAATAGGCCTCTAAGTCAAAAAGACAGATGTGCAGTCAAGATTATCAGTAGTGAAAACAGCTTGCAAAACAGAAGCGCAACAGCCTTTGCTTTTTTTTTTTTTTTAAACATCCTAAATCTTAGTGGTCTGTTTTTTTCTAACATTAACTCTTAAAATTTACCACAAGAGGGCAGCTCCTCCCCAGGAAATGTCACCGCTGGTAGCTAGAGAAAGCTCACCACGTCCAGCAAGATAGTAATAAGTATCTTTGAAAGATATGGGTAATTATTATAAGAGCAGAAAGACCGAAACAGGCCCATCTCCAGATGGCTTCAGTATGAATTTGGGGCCCAGAGAATGGAGTCTGTCCCTGGACTGTGGGGACTGTTGCTCCGATGCACACAAATCCTTCACTGTTAGTAGAACTAGCCAGGCCTTGGTGCCTTCCAAGACTCGGCCCTCTCTGCCTAAGTGATCAGCATAGTAATGCCTCTCCTCATGAGACTTGCTGAAACTCCTTCTCAAGGTCTTTAAATAGCATTTAGGAAAGTTCAGACGAACCTGCCTGCTAAAGCTTCTTCTAGACTACTTTTTTTTTTTTTTTTTGGTACTGTTCAAAAATCCAAAATATATTCATTTGCAAAAGTAAAGTAATTCTCATTTAGGTCCT
This sequence comes from Apteryx rowi, assembly GCF_003343035.1. NCBI lineage: Eukaryota > Metazoa > Chordata > Aves > Apterygiformes > Apterygidae > Apteryx > Apteryx rowi. The sequence continues at coordinate 1,224,296 of NW_020448085.1, forward strand.
TCCATCTTGTTTTCAAGGTCCTCCCACATATTTAGACACTTGAAACCCACTAAAATCAGTGACCGATGGGTAGATCTTTGAGGACTTAGGCTTCTGGAGGAGGTCAAACCCAAGTCCTGATTGTATTTTTTATTTATTTATTTTTATTTTTTACATTTATGGCTATGCTAGGTGTAGGCTGGTGTAGATGCATTTAAATCTCTATTGTGTAATTCAGAAGCATCTGTTAATTTATCTGACAGGTTTCAGTGAAGCCTTTATATTCCTGCATGAGATCAGACATCCTGGGCATAACAATCTGTTAAATTCCTTATTGTCCCACAGTGGGGAAAAAAAGAGGAAGAAGCTAACAACTCGCAGAAGTACAAGGCCAGTCTGCAGGAGCTAAAGTAGGAAACATGCAAGTCCCAGCTAGAGCTGATGAAGAATTTTTCTACCAAGCATTGTTTCAGCTATGAGTTCTGGCAGAAAAGCAAAATTTATCAAAATTTTCATAATATCACTTTTACTAAAACTTTCATCAATATTTTTCAGGTGCTGAATGTAATTCTGAGAAACCCATTCCTCTGAGCACTTACAGCACTCACGTGGGAAGTAGGAGACTCCTGACAGTAGACTTAGGTGAGTTCCTAAATAACTGACTATCCATCAGGTTGCTCTCTCCCTGAAGTGTCACAGAGGATTAAAGCAGGTTTAATTTGTGTCCCAGTGCTGAATGAAAGCATGTGCCAAAAGTCAATATTTTCCATAAAAATAATTTTCGGTTTTGAACTTGCCCTGCTTGTAACACTATATTTTAAGGGCAGCTTCATGACTAAATTTGCTGATTGTCCACAAAATTTATCTGCAAGAATGCCTGGGGTAGCTGAGCTGATATCCTGGGGCAGAGGCAGAGCCTTAGGTTTAGAGCACCTTCCAGAGCTTCTCCATCTGGGCCTGAATGGCCCAGGCCACCTTCATGCATCCCATGCTTGACATCGAGCAATCGACTATTCACGATTCCCCTGCGATATGACCATTTTTGGTCTTCCTTAGAAGGTCACTGTTGTTGTCTGCCACACGGCAGGTAGGATTTCCAGACAGCCTTGGTCCTCAGACCAACGTGGACTCATAAGCCGGGTCTTGGGAGAGCTCTGGACGCAGCCAGTTACTCTGAGAGTTCACCCTCTGCACCTCACCAAGTGTGTTGAGCAAAACCTAAAAACAGACTGTCTAAAAACTAAGCTGCAGCCCCCTGTAGTGGAAATAAGATCCCTGACACTGGGATCAAACTGTTCAACCAGACAAGGAGAATGGCCACAATCTACTAAATAGAGATACATTAACAAAAATAAACAAGACCACCACGAGGGTCAGACTCTAAACAGAAGCGCACACAGGTAGGGCTAGTTTAGGTCCAGCTGTTCTGCCAGATCTTTCATGGACACGTTGAACTTTCGTAAACTCCCTGTTCTTAGCTTCACAGATGGACATGTTCTAATGTCCCACATGCATGTGCACAACTGTGCAAGAAAACACGGGATGCACAGAAATGAGGGCAGGCTTTGGCTACTAGCTGATTAGAAGGGACATAACCTTTTAAACTGGGACATGTTAAAGAAAACTTAAAACATACTCTCCCTTCCGCACAAGCCTCCCAGGCCTTTCGTCACACAGTCAAACGCATATAGCTGACATACCGCCGAAGTAGGGCCGGAGGTATTTGTTGTATCCCATGGTGAGGTTCTCGAAGCCAGGGAGGGATGTCATGTCGCTGCTGCGCATGTTGGGCAGGTGAGCCAGGGAGGCCCTCCTAGGAGCACAAACACGAGCTGTCACACGTGGCTGGGCATGCTGGGCACAGCTGGTGGGCAGCTGCAGCCGTGCTTCGAGCACATGCCCGGACAAGCAAGCAAACTGCATCAAATGCTTATTAAAAATAAGTAAATCATTGAAATTGCTAGCACTCACTCCTATTGCTTAACTTGGCTGAATAATTGGCGCCATGAAGAGGTGGGAAAACAGCAAAGGACCTCAAACTTCACCCATGGGTTTGCAACATGACTTAAGGACATTCTTAAAATGTCCCAGACAAATCAGTCAAGGTCTACAAGTCTCAATAACCTGCAGTCTCCTCCTTCTGACTCCCCTCATACAATCTGCATAAGGAAAATGCATTTCTTTTTCCATCAAGCTTATGATAGCCTGAGGTAGATCTTACTAAGAGCTCCTCCTCCCAGACACTAATCCCCTAAACAAGCTTTCTTCCTCATTTGTTAGTGTCAGACAGCATCCCCACAGCCAATGTCGGGGTAAGACCTCTGTGGACCCTGGATGGGAAAGGCAGAGCCACTAGCGCTTCACAGACAGCCACAAAGCTTTGTGACCTGGCCTGTACTTACCTGCAGTCCGTTCAGAGGATTTGATGTCAGTCTACTATTACATTGTCAAAATTAGTATTTTATGGCTAGGCAATAAAGCTAATATCTGTTATTGCAAGGCTCTCGAATCTATACCATCCCATAAATAGACAGCTATCTAGCTTTGGGGACTGTAAGTTTTAAGTTTTACAGTGCTATTTCCTATGTGGTCATGTAGTCACTTGATGAAAATGTAAATGAGTGGATCGTTAGAGTCTGTTATTGCTTTGCGAAGGGATGAAGGAGGCGGAAGGCAGTGCCTTTGCCTCTCCCAGAGTCTCAGGACAGCTGGAGGGTGTAGTAAGAAACTCAGCAATTCAGTTACTCAAAGCTCTGGTGAAGTTTTTGCTCCTATTCTCTTTAAAGCTGGGTTAATAGCCCCTGGAGCTTCACTGCAGGTTTCCCACCAGAAAGAACCTACCAGCAAAACGAGCCCATCAGAGCTCAGCAGAAACATAAACCGCTTAGGAGTCATCAGGACTCCATCACAGACAAAGCACAGGGATGCTGAGAGTTGCGAGGGTTTGGATTTTCCAGTGAAAACTGCGGGCTCGCCAGGTCCCGAACAGAGGTAAGGGGTTGCACCGCCAACGCGCACATCGTGCTCTGGGGAGCCAGGCAGGTTGCTCTTGTCCTTGTCTCATCCCTTACTGCACCCAGCTTGCTTTGGAAGGGCTGCAAAGCTGGAAGCGTAATTTCCTTTTGGCCTCTGTACTTTGTACAAAACATAGCTCAGATGTTCACCCACAGAACAAAACAAACTCTCCGCTTACCTTTCAGTTGGAAGGAAAAGGCACAGACTGAAGAAGCAAAAAGATCTGCAGAACATCTCTGGAGATTATTTCACTGCTCTTCTGTAAAGCAGAAAAGAAAAGAAAAATTATGTGGTTTAAGAAAAAATATTTTTAGGGAAGGTGACAGGGAGAAGAAATTGTGCAGAATCAGAACCACATGCTCTGTGATGTTTAACACTCCCAACACATAGCAACTGCTGCCCTTTCTTTCTAGCTTATGTCATTTTTCAGCACGGTGGTACCTTAACACTTTCCAAACAAAAGACTAGTGACAATTTGGTTCCTAAGGTCCTTCAAGGCATCAGCAGATTTTAGCTACTACTTTGTTCTGGGTGGGGCTTCTCCTCTTTCAGCATGGGACTGTGGTTACCTGATGTTGAGAATGACACCATGGGGAAAGGATTTATTAAGCAGAAAAATGTTCAGACAGTTGCTAAAGGTAATCAGACTCCGAAGTCATGCGAGACCCTTCCCACAAAAGACAGGTTCAGCATCTTTCAGCCGTGGGCTCCACTAAGGAGCTACATAGATCTGCTGTAGCTCCACGCTCTGCTAGCTCGTGCCTGGGAGAAACCTGTGCTATTACTAGTAACATTGGCAAGTCACTCAGCATTCGGTACAGGATGAAATCATCCCGCTTTAAATGGGTTTCGTTGACTTTTCTGGGAGTGGAACTGTACCTTGGCTTTTGGCCCGAGACTTCCACAGCTCTGGGTTTGCCTCAAAGTGGGTGACATGATGACCGGCTGTAACAGTGCTCCAACCCCAGTGCTGAAATCGTTCCCTGCATGCAGTGGTGGATCAATTAAACACCTTTCCTTAAGTGTATGGATGGTCATGGCCACACACCTACCACGTTCCACCAGGGAGCCACTGCAGGCAGGAACCAGCTGATCAGAACAACAGCACCACAGAAGCCAAGGTCATTACTTGGCCATCGTTAGCTTGAGCTGGAAACACAACGCTGTCCTACCTACTCTACTGGACTATTTAAAGTATATCCCCACGTGTGCCAGAGCTTTCAGACAGGTATTGGCAAGGCAACGCCATTCTTGGACAGATACAAGCTTTTCTCTTTGTTATACTGTTATAAATTGGAAATAACCCTGCAAATCTTTAGTCACTGGTGAAAGCAAGATCACATATTCTGATTTAGGGTGTTTCTTCTCATGCACTGCAGTTAAGGCCTCAACTTCAAAACTGGCTGTTCCATAGTAGCCTAAATATCGCAAGTTTTCTGCTCGGTTTGGATCCCTCCTGTGGAAGGTCACCACAGCCCAGAGGATACGCTGTCTTCTCAGCTAGTCCTACAGCTCTGGTGGGGTGCAATAGGACAGCAGTTCTGCAGGCAAGAAAAAGGTCTTTGCTGATACAGAGCCAGTAAAAATAACTGAACATTTGAGCACCAAAAAAGCAGAGCTGTGTAATGAGAATCCCACTGGAGAAAGACAGAATGTTTCTCAAAATAAAATACACTCTAATATCTTTCCTAAGTCCGAATTCCTAACAAAGCTTTGCATTTCTAGCAGCTTTCTGTGGACACGGTGTTCAGATGTTTCCAGACTTTACTAAGTGCCCCTCACTAAAACGTGATCCTAGAGGATTAGAGTGAGAAATCATTTACTTGCTCACAGCAACATTAGACTACAACTTCAGCAAGAAAGAAGAAAAATCAGTCCGTTTTAAAGAAGATCTTCTAGGAAGGTGGGATAATTCCACAAATTAGCATTTGGTTAGAAGCATAAGAATTAATGAATTTCACCTTACAAAACCTTTACAAGCCTGTTTTACTGTTAAGACCTTCTTTTCTCGTGGTTTGAGAGACATTACCTTCAGATAAAACTCACCGAATCAGCACCCTCATTTTCTGGAGCACAAACAGATGCTGTGGCCCAAAACAGCCAGTCTCAGCTCAGGGTGGCATAATTAAAAGCCTACATAGGCCAAAGGTTACTACAGGAATGACATTATATTTGGCTTCTTCAGTTCCCTGGATGAACCAGTTCTTATTTTACTGTCCACAGCAAAAAATAAAGCAGAAAATTCATGTGCATCAGTTTTGCTCGGGAGCTGTGGTGGGAAGCAAGGAGCGCTAGCGTTTTGGTGTGTCAAAACAAGGCTCAAACAATTTTATCCCATCTGATCTTAGTTACAAGACCTTATTTTGAAGAAAGCAAGCCAAATTTATTTATTTTGACAACTGAATAATGGATGGAAACATCTTATGAGGTAAAAAGCCTTCTTGGGACCCTGTTACGTCTTCAGTTAACCGAAGTGAAATGTGCCTGGAAATGTGTGCTAACAGTGTCTAGCAAAGACAGATGGGAACAAACCAACTGGGATAAATTTAAAGCTGCTGCTGCCACAGACCTCAACGAACTACACAGTCTCAATTTCTCTGTGCCGCTGTTAATCCTTTGCCAAACAAGGAAAATCTTATTTTCCTCCTTCAGAGGAATGCTGTGAAGACAAATACATGAAGGACTGAGAGGCAGTGAAAGGATGATCTATAAGTACCTAAGATAGCTAGAAACTTAGCATACCAGTTGACTGGGCACCAGAAGGGTGACACCAGTGCCCAGAACTGAATATAACAAGGCATTTTCTTACTATTTATTGAACTACATCAAGACAGAGGAGCACCAAAGCCGCTGGGCTGTGATCCTTGTCGAAGCCCAGGAATTCCAGTATGTCACTTAATGCGATCGCCAACCTGATTTACAGTCCAGGAGCCTTGATCAGAGATTATGAACCTCATTAGTGCAGTGTGGTGGGAAGATACGATTGTAGGAATGTATATTCACGTTTCTCTATTCAGTAAAGGATTTTCGTTGACTCTAACAGAAAAAAACGTAAGCACTGTTTAATCATGACTTTTTCTTCTATAGTCAGCGAAAGCACAGGAGAGGCAATACTAGAACCACAGAAGTCAAAAATGCAACTGATGCAACTGATCGAGAGAGAACTTCCAACTCTAAAGATATGTAAAAATCATTCACTGTGTAGACTCATAGATAATGAAAACTGTGAGAATTTAATAGCTCATTCAGCTCCATGTTCTTCCTCTTGACTGTGAAAATTATACAAAGATGGAAGTATTGCAGAAAAACAGATCCAACTAGAATCCTAAGTGCTTAAGCCTGCGTTTGCTTCCAGAGAAGTTAATGAAATAATGCTTATTTACACCAGCCAACAACAGCCCGCAGCAGCAGTATGTGTCTCCACTACAGCTCAGTCCACGCTGCCTTAATCCTGCTATATTCCTCTTTGAAAGGGTGGGAAGAACGAAAACACAAAAGGAGGAAAATCACTGGCAGTTGCAATACTTCAGTTTATAGGGAACAGGGTGAGAGGTGATATAAAAATGTACACTCTCCCCCTACGGGGCCTGAAGCGGTATCCGGGCTCCTCGACACTAATGGAAGCATAGCCAATAGTGGCAGGCTCCTTCATGTCAAGCAGTAATTAACGCCGAGGGAAACCGGCCCAGACCACTGCAGCCCTGCATGACCTCCCACTTCACATCCAAAATCACTGCCTGGGCTTCACTGCACAGAGAAGAAAATTAGCATATTCTCTGATTTTCTAGTGGCCACTTGCATCCCAGTGCCTGGCAATGGGAGCACTTTCGTGTGGGTCAAAAAAAAAACGCCCAGAAAACCAAAACCCATATGGCAAGTTTACTAAGGTTCAGGTAATAACTCACAGGGTCAAATTTTACCAGCACCAAATAGCTACGACTGCAAAATACTCCACCCGTGCACCCATATGTAAGAGAAAACAACTTGGCTAGAGAAGGATAGAGAAAAAATAAATGCTGAACTAGAAACAGGTTATGTTTAATTTGCCCATTTAAGCGTTGCCCCTATTTATTACACAAAGCAAAGACTTTCCTTATGAATTTAGGCATAATCTGCTCCATCCTATTTCACTTGCACCTGAAGCAAAATCCCCCTTCCCAAGCCAAACATGAGGAAGAGACCATGTCGGCATTTTAGGACAACCGGTTTCACTGCAGGGTTTTCCCAGGTGCTTTCATTCCCAGGGCAGGATCTGGCAGTGTCACCTGAGGAAGCTGATCTTCACCTCAAGTGCTGGGTTCATCTTGCACAAGGATAGCAAGAGTTATCCTTGGCCAAGAGGACTGGCGCACTGGAGCCAGAGGCTCCCTGGGGCCACTCGCAAGAGGATAAGCCTCCAGGAGACCATATCAGCACAGCACCGTCAGGAGCTGCCCTGGCTCGAGATGGCCTCGTGCCTGCAAGCAGCCACACTGTCCTGTGCCAAGATGCTTTTGGCTACTGGCATCAATGGAAGAGTTGCCAAATATAATTAGAAAATGATTAAAAGAAGTGAGCAACATCATACACCCTGCAATCAGACTTGACTGGCTTTGTAGAATCCAAGATATCAATTCAGGGTCAGTATATCTGTGCATCTAGAAGAGATTTTGAAAAAAATCTCTCTCCCTTTTTTTTTTTTTTTTTTAAATGTTTCCTTCCCCAACCCCCAGCCAGCCTGAAGGGAAAGCAGCCATCCGATCTCGCAAGCAGCCTGCCGTGGGGATGCGGGTGGGCAGGGGTAGTAAGGAAAGGTTCACGGAGTGACTTTCCTCACGCTTGACGTAAGAGAGTCAGGTATCCCGACCATTTATTATGAAAGCTGTTCAAATTTTAACCTAATGGCCAAACCGAGGGATGGTGAAAAGCTTTCATTTTCACAGTTGATCCGAAACCAGTTTCCTCTCAACTTCCTCGACTTTAACTTGAAAAAATTTCTTAACTTTAAAGCTTGTTCTTCCCTGAGCAACTGCTTAATTTCTATCTTTTTAATTTTTTAATGTTGAAAATCTATTTTGGCAGGCCAGGAGCAACTGGAGCCAGGAAAAAATCTGGAGCACCTACAAGGAAAGGAACGGAGTTAGAGCAGGGACCCGTTTATGCGTAAGCAAGCCAGTCTTCCTGGAAGCCTTAGCTAGCAGACACTCAAATCAATTTATACAGAACTAATCGTGTTAGGACAGAACCGAAGAGCTAGCAGGATCCTGCCATGTGTCAACAGATACAAGAGCTCACTCTTTGGCTGGTCAGGAAAAAACAGGATGGTCGAGGTGGACGTAGGGAAAGGGGGTGGGAGAAGGCAGAGGCTGCGCCCACACGCTGAAGCGGGGAACAGGCGCAGGCTTTCGGTGGCTCATTAAATCCTGAAAATAGACCTGCAGGGAGTGGGAGGGAGAGGGACCCAAATGGTCTGTAACTATGGACCAGCTGTGGCAAATTATTTTGGCAGAAAAAACAGGACAGGCAGAAATTTGAAAACACTAACATATATATGTATTTCTTAATCCAAGGCTTAATTTGGAAGTACCACCAAGGTGATACTATTGAAATGAAGCATTTCTGATTTTTTAGCTTCAAAATCTTTCTTTTTCTTTGCTTCTAATATTTTCTGAATAAAAAAAGGAAATTGAGAAAAGACTTAAAGTGCGTTAAATAATGGAAAGCGAAACAAAGGACATCATTTTGGGCTGAAAGGAACGGCTCACGCTGACTTGAGCCTTTGATGTTTTTCCATTTAGCCAGAACCTCAGAAAGTTTCTACTTTGCTTCAGACTGAACCTGTTTTTCTCCTGCTGATTTCTCTGCTTGAGAAAAACCAAATTCAACCAGCTTGCCTAATAACTTGGCCAAATCTAGAAGGTCATTTTTGGGCCAGCTTTTTTCTGGAAGAGCAGAAAGCGCATTCAGAAGCGGTGGCCCTAGTGCCAGGAAGGCACAGCCAGCCCAGCGCTGAGACCTAGCCTTGCAGTGACGGAGATGAGCTTTTTTTCAGTCGTGCTCTTGGTTTTCCCTTGCCTCGAGCGGTTACCTGGAATCAGGGGCAGTTAAATGAGAGACTTCATGGTACTTGTAGAAATCCTTCAAGAACTTCTGAGAAGTTTTGTTCTTGGTACCAAACAGCTCGTTTCCGTTCGTGGCAACGTCATTACATCACGTGAGGAATCACCTTTCAATTCGGGCAACAGCAGGCGGTGCCGGGGCGAGCGGCCGAGGCCGCGGGCAGCTCGCAGCACACCCGGCGCCCGCGCGCGGCCGGCGGCGCCTGCTCCCAGCGAGCCCCCGGCTGCAGACCAACACGGAGCAGCTTCACGAGCCGGAGCCCAGCTGCGGTTCCGTACGTGCTGGTGCCCTGAGCGGCTCAGCCATTTACACACGTTGACTTTACGCACAGCACTACTCTTCGCTCACTTCAGCGCGAGAAACGGAGCGCCAGGCCTATTACTTATACGACACCTCAAAAAATTGCGGGCCCGATTCTTGTCCCATTCATTCCCAAGAAAGGCAGAGGTAACTCCAACATACTATATATATATAATTTATACTCCATCCTCACATGAAGACTGTTAAAATCATGCCTAAGTGATGCACTTATGTTTCCAAGATGTTAAGCTCTGCTCCTTCAAGCTGCCGTGGGAAGTGGCAGCTCAGGCTCACAGCGGCCCCCTCGGCATGGTACATGGGTCCGCCTGCAGCTTGCAGGACGGAGTTCTTTAAACATATGCGGAAAGTCTTAAATTATATCAAAATGCAAGTTTCTGAGATTTACTTACGTGAAACAAATTCTTCTTCCAAAGTGTCAAGTTTGGCTTCTGTTTGGCCAATTCACTTACTCTGCCTGAGCAAATACGATGTATAGAAAACTTAATTACAATTTTGTACAGAAATTTATCATGCTCCGCCAGGCAGCTGTTCCACCCGCTTTGCTTCAGCAGCGGATATCTTACCTCCAGCTCTAATCTCAACTTGCCTGCGACACTCAGTCCGTGCAGCTGCAGCCCCGGCCCGCGCTCAGGCGCCTGCTGCAGTTATTCCAGAGCACGGGCTGCATTCGCGCCGCAAACCTGCCCCCTGCCACCAGCTGCAAGATGTTCATCTCTCCTTGGAGAGCTCACGAGCCCAGTAACGGTGCTTGCTATGATTTTGCTCTCACCGGGCCAGCCCTGAACTTGTAACCCTGTATACACGGTCCCTCCCTCCTCACCCGTTCGCTTTGCCGAGTCTCCTCCGTTGCCTATGTGCAGGCATTTAATGCGAGACATGATTATTCCTGTTCCTATCCGCTGAGATGAGCATGCACAATTTACCTCCCTCTTGGGACACAGCATGCACCTTGAGACCCTTCCAAACTCTGCATATGAAGAGCTGCGTAAAGACTATATGAACTTGTTGCATTAACAATAAATAAAGCAAAGGTGCTTCCCTGAGCACTCTGCTCAGTTCTGGGTGCGCCAGAGGAGGGAATGGAGGCAAAAAAAGGTAATTCTCATGGAAAGGGTCCCACGTGAGCAGCATTTGGAAAGACTGAGATTGTGTCTTTCAGACAGAAAGGAATTTGAGGGGCACAAAAGAGAAAAAAAAAGAAAAAAAAACATGGAGAAAACATATCAGGCATTTTGTTTCTAATTAGTCTCATTCTGTATCAGCCCAAGGGCACAGTGGATAGACTGAAAGGCAACTTTTTTACAGCAGACACACACAAAAAAAATTATTCCTAGCCAGAAAGTCCACAGTAAAAGTGGGAAATTTTTCTTAGAAGCTTCCAAGGATTCGATCCCTTTGCCGGGATGCTTGTCCTGGCCCGCCAGGCTCGGCGACGGCAGACCAGGAAGGGGAAGGGATGCAAAGCCATCTAAAGAAGGGAATAAGGACGAGGAGAGATGCCAGCAACTCATCAACCGAAGGCTTGACAACACGCTGACAAATGAGTACGTAGGAAAAATCCCCGACAGCGCCCCAAGGAGCACAGTTCAGACACAATCCCTCATCTCACATATATATATATATATTAGTCTGAATTTCTGTAGGGTAGTGAAACGTTGCTCTCCGCAGCAAGCGTCAAGGGAGAACAGGCCACGTAACGTCTCCAACGCCTCCACAGACCATTCTTTACCCACAAGTTTATTTTGCTGTTGCAGCCAGCTCAGCCTAAACCGCGCTGTGACTGCATGGCCTTCCATGCCACATTCATTTTTCTCAATAAATATTCAATATCCACAATGAAGCCATGCGCACAGAGCCACCAAGTGCTAGCGTTTGACTCGGAGCAGAATTTAGCTTCTGGTGGATGTATTCTTTTACATTACTTATTGCATTAAGAGGAATAATTTATACATGAATAAATAAAAGCTTATACTCGAAGCCAGGGAGCGCACCCACAGGGCAGCACTGCAGCTTCATGTGAATTTAGGCTTCTTTATACCACTTTTATAGCTGCCGCAATGCTTCTGCACGGCCGGGTTATCTGGCCGGGAACGAGGGGCAGGCTGGTTCCCGTGCCACTATGAACTGCGTGGCCTTGCAGACGCCAAGAGCTTGTTACAGGGGAAAGACTCACCTCCGGACGGGAATTAAAAGGAGACACGGTACTTGAAAACAAACTATGACTTATCTGCCCACAGCAGTTGGCTCTAAGAAAACCGGATTTGAACTGAAGCCCTCCCCCCTGCTCCAGGACCCATCACCGGGCTCAGGGGGTTTAAGCTGCCTTGCATTTAGTCTCGGGAAAAATCATCTCCTGCAGGAGTAGCCTGGCTTTAACCCCCTTAAGCCTAGCTTTAGCCCAAATACCTCAAAGGTATTTGCCCAAGATGTCACATCGCCTCCTCTCCTCTGTGCTGCTTTTAATGTAAGCCGATGCCTCCTGGCAGGATGACCTCACACGGATAAACTCGGGTGCATAAAACGTTATAAAGCCGAGATGGATACTTCTGTCTGGCCATCTACCTGCAGACAGCCCACCACACCCTACCATGGAGGAACCAAGGCATCAAGAAGTCCAGTTATTTGTCCTTTCATTTTAATCAATAAAGATGGGAATATCTGCCAGGATGAACAAACCTCCTTCAGACTACAGGCCAACATCTCCTTACTCGGATCAGGCCCTAATTTTACCTGAAAGCCTTTGGGAAACTGCCGGCCACCAGACTCCCGTAGGCACGGGAGGTTATCAAGCGCAACGCCTGCGCCGCGCTCCCAGCCCAGGAGCAGGGAGCAGCTGCCACCCTGCAGGCTCGCGCTCCGATTTCCCTCCCATCTCATTTATATTTATTTGCCCAGTAGCCGAAACACCTTCCCGCCCGGAGTCGAGACGCAGCCCCATGGCAGGCATCGGACCGCAAAGCGCTGGCTTTATTTAAGATAATCCTTCATATGAGTGATCATCAATAACTGCTAACCTACTCCCTAAAAGACACAGATCAATTGACAGAGAACTATAATCCCTTAAAATATTAATGCCCTATCAGGGAGACAATTTCACTGGGCCTAGAGACTCTTCCATTATTAGAAATTATGCCCCAGCCTTAAATAAATTAACTCAATAAATGTCTTACCATGAATACAAATTCCTGCTTAGGGCTTGCAAATAAAATGATTTAGAGCTGTTCTCCAAGGAAAGATGAGGTGTTTAACTTGCAAAAGAGGAAGGGCTACCATATTCATTGGTCTCTTGTTTTAAATGGATTTTTTTTCCTTTTCTTTTTAAACCAAAGGCATCGCTTTTGGAAGGGTGGCGGTGGGGGGAAATCTTCGGAAAATTAAGTTATTACGTTTTCTTACATTGGGCTGCAAGGTTTCAGCTTTGCAGAGGATGCAGATACACGCTCGGCTCCAAAGGTGCCCACTGGCACACGAGCGGCTCCAGGAGCCCCCGGGCTCCCTCGGGAAGAGCCTGCCCCGCTCCCACGGGCGCGAGGGGCCGTGGTGGGCACCGCCGCAAGGGTCCTGGCCGGCCGCGGAGCCACGGGAGCCGTGCCCGCAGCACTGCACGGTGCTCCGGTGCAGGACACAGCTTAGCCCGCAAAGCCGCGCGATGCGGCGCTGCCCACGCTCTCGCGAGGCCCCGAGCCCGGCACAGGGCGCAGCCTGCGGCAACGGGCTTCCAAACCTGAAAAACAGCTTTTGTGCTATAAATAACTCGCTTGGCCTTTATTCAGGGTTCAACAGGGTAAGCAACGCTTGGCATATCTATTCTCGGCATTAAGGGCTCATGACAGAAGAAGTTACCGAGTGCCACCAGTGCGCCACTGCTTTCCAACCCGCCCTCAGGTCGCCAACCATCAACCACACCACGTAAAAGCCACGAGGCCCGACACAGTCCTGGTTAATTCAGCGGGAGTCTCTCAGCCTGCAATCCCCAACCTGCTAGCTATGTATGCTTAAAACACCCCGCAGGTCACAGGGCGACTCTTTCAGCCTTTGCAGTGAATGAAGTTGCGGGCTGAGCAGGCTCCGGCAGCTTCACCAACACGCAAGGCACGTGTGCGCCCGTTAATCATCCCAAGCCTCCTGCCAAAGCCTTTGCCCTCTGCGCATCGATGCATCGACTGTAGCCACGTGGAAGCCAATGCCGTCGCCTTTCATTAGAGCCGTATTTCACGCCACAGGCCCCGATGCTTCCCGAGCGGTTTTGCAATCCTGCAACCTTCTAGGAAGCGCTGCAGCTCGCTAGAAGATGACCCAGCAGCAGCAGCAGCGGGGCAACGCCTCGGCGTTCAGTGTAGGCACGCTCCCATTGCTTGCATCTCCGGCCACGGATTTGCCCATCAGAGATGTTTCCCACATACAGACACGTTGCCCTTCCTGTGCACTGCTGCACATGCATGGTGTTGGAAACCAATGTTTTCAGCGTAGCACAATCTGTTTTGCTGCCTCTGTACGTCCTTCGGGACGAGGCAGCTCTGGCCAGGTAGCTGCCAAAGCAAGGAGACGGCTGGGCAGCACCCCATGGCCCGCGGTGCTGCCTGTATCGGCCTCCCGATGTCCCTGAACGCCCGAGGGATGTATAAAGTGGCGTCCAGAAGGCAGAAAGACATGTAGACTTGTGCCACGGGAGACACAGCCCCAAGAGCACGCCTGAAATTCCTCACTCGCGCCTCAGCTCAAAACACAGCCTAAAAACACTCCCGTTCCTCGGACAACCCGGCTACACTGATGCAACCTGCAGACAATAACCAACAGGAATACTACGAGTGGAAAAAGTCTCCGTCTCATCTCTGTGCTCAGGTACCGATTTGACGAGGTTTTGCATTTTGATACCGAAAGCCCCGTTTTCTGTGCTAAGAGCTCCCCGACCGCTTCTCAGCCCTGGCTTATCAAGATCACAGCATCTCTCAAAATTGGATGCAATGTTTCCAGTGACTACTTTTTAATTCACACATATTAAAATACACAAAAAAATTCAGTCCCTAACTGCAAGACACGCATAAAAGACACAAATCCAGATGAAAAAATAGCCACACTAACCCACCGACTGCACTCGACCGAAGCAGAAAGGTTTGCAGAAGAGACCACGGGTTCAGCATACTTCTTTCTCTTTAGACATAGAGAAGTTTCATCAAAAGCCAGCCGCAGAGCCCCGGTCAGCAACGCAGCGTACAAGCGGGCGCTCCTCCTGGGGACCGTTTCACGTCACGAGAGCAGCAGTTCCCTGAGGCACCGGCTGGGGACGCAGCAGGTGCCAGCGCAGAGCAGACGCCACCAACAGGGGACACCGAGGCCATGCCCGGGTTCCTCTTGCAAAGTTTCCTACCTGTAGCTATGCTTCCTAGCACCCTCGAGGCTTGGGATAAATATAGTCCCAGCTTACAGGGGCGAGGAATTAAGAGAAGGGGCACCGCTTGCCTGTGGCCTGAGGTGAAGGTTCGGCCATGGCACGACCACGCGGGGGCAACAGCCCGACACGGGGGGCCGCTTGCGCTCTCCCGTTATCCCAATAACGGCACAGCTGAAAGCGGTCTGGAGGAAAACCGAGGTTAGAGCAGCGCTCTGCAAGCTCTCCGCGGCACCCTCCCACCGCCCGCCCGCCTGGCCCCAGGCACCTGCCGCTGCTCCGCCGCCAACGTCAGCCGCCTGCCGGGCTCCGCTCCGCCGCCGGGCTCCGCTCCGCCGCAGGTTATTCCTTAATAGGCTCCCGGGCCGGCATCCGTGCTAGCGGCGGGTGGCGAGAGGGAGGAATGTGTTATCAGCGCCGATCTGGCAGCGCCGCGTGTTTGCTGCTCCGGTCCTGCCTCGCAGAAGCAGGATTAATTGCCGGGCTGGAGCAGGCAGATAAATCAAGCCGCTCGGACCGCGTTTGCTTTCTGCAACGCCGCCGCGTGCTCCCGGCGGCGACACCCGCTCCGCCTCGCTGCGAGCCGCGCCGAGGGTCGGGCTCGCGCCAAGGCAGAGCAGAGCTAGGGAAGCGCGCGGCGGCTTTCCCCAGCCGGGGAAGCGGCCGGCGCTCGCGGGCACCGCCGGGGAAGGCCGGCACACGCCCACCCCGGAAACCTGGGAGCGCCACTCGGGCGCGCCGGCATCTCGGCTAGCTACGCCCTCCCGTCCGCTCCAACCTCCGAGGCGAGCCAGCGCTCCTGAACTGCCTTTCTCAACAGCTTCTTCCCGAAATAAATGCACGAGAGGATTGGAAAAGGAGGCGGAAAAGTGATGTGCTGAAAAAAGAAACGTCATTTCACACTGCAGGCTTATTTACGGCAAACTCCGTGACTTGACGACAGTGTCTACAGCAACGGTGAAAATAAAACAGTGAATTGTTACCAGCGCTCTCGTTTTGGGTGAAACGATAACGCAAACGCAACCCCCAAAGGAGACTCCTCAGGCCACACCGCAGCTGCTTCCCGGGCTGCGTTTTTCCACCCGACACAACCGTGGGGTCCCGGGCCCCGACCCTGCTCCTACGCGCTGGCCGCAGAGTCAATCAGCGGCAGCAGGGGCAGCTTTTTCCCAGGAATGTGCAAATCCTGGTGGGTGTCGCTTTCTTCCCGGCTTCCTTCACATCCCCGCGCAGGCGGCGTGAGCAGCGCGGGGCGCAGCACTGCCCCACGGTCACCGCTCCCGGCCCTGCATCGCCCCGCGGCTGCGCGTTTCCTCCTGTTCTAGGAAAGCGGTGTTAGGGGACCGGTACCCACCACAAATCGGAAAAACAAAGGCCCGGGAGATGTGGCGAGTGCTGGCAAAGCTTTTTCCCCCATCACTTACAAAGCTGATCCAACACAGCGATTTTTCTCGCCCTTTAAAGTGTTCTTCATCAGTTAAGTGGAAAACAGACAGACAGACACCTCTCGCTGCCCCGTGCCTCAAACGTGAACCTCACCCTCAGTCCTGCGGCTGGCAGCTGAGAGCAGCCAGCGGGGCTCCCCCAGCAAAGCTGCACGCAGCAGAGACCTAGCGCTGGGCACTGCGAGCCGCCGGCATGCAAACATCCGCCAAACAACTTCCTAAAAAAAAAAAAAAAAAAAAAAAAGGAAAGAAAAAAAAAGAAAAAAAAAAAGTACATCGCCAATCTGTGCCGGTTTCTCAGGATGGGCCGCTCTCCTCTCCCCGCGCCCCAGCCCAGTGCCAAGCCCTTGTCCACATCTGACCCGGCGCTGTAAATTATTCATGGCTGAGCTATTTGCTGGAAAATACATTTCAGGTTCCAGCTGCTCTGTTAAAAACAATCAATGCTAATAACAAATTCACAGCCACCAATATCTAAACAGCTCTAATGGGCTAATCCCTCTGATGCTTGCACCCAACAAACATTTGAAGCAGCAACAAAAGTCCTGGACTGGTACCAGGCATGTTTCATTTTTCCAGTCCAAAACCCTGTTTAATTATTTCCATCGTGATGTTGCCCGTTACAACCTGAAAGCATTACTTTATCTGTGTGCACATCAGCACCCAGTGTTCATGCCTAGATTTTCATACCTTTTTCTAACTGCACTTTATAGATAAAGAATACACTTGAAAAGTAAGAAAGGTCAGTGTAACCTCTTGTCAGACACACGAGTGAGCTTTGGAACAGGCAATTAACTGGATGCTCAGTTTCAGGTGCACAATATTTTGTTATTAACTGAGATTAACGCAGAGTTGTGCTGTAATCTTTAGCCAAAACTCTTAAATATGACAAAATACATATCCCACCCATGTAAAAGCCTGCACCCATCACAAGCTGGGGGGGATATTTTAACCAACACTAGCAAGTATCTGCCCTGTTACTGTTGGAAAGTGTTGCACATTTTTATGTTGATAGGGTGAAATACACTCCGAGACAGTAGATCAGATGAAGATGCACATATAGACAAGCTGAAGTAAGTAGTAGTTTCTGGACTGCATGTTCACGAGAAGGAAGCTCTCTACTGGTAGTGCATGTTTTGGGGAACTGTTTTGAATACCATAAGCATACAAGAACATGCAAAGGTGCTCAATTTTTTAAAATAAAGAACTTTCTTTCCCCAAAAAGGGCTTACGCCTATATTGGCATATTGTTTTCTTCCAAAGGGCAAAGAATATTTTAAAGAAAAAAGTTACATATCAAAATATTTGCACTAGCACATAAAGCATGGCACAGATACTTTATGCTTCCTCTCTCTGAGTGAGGTTGCACCTCCTGATGGCCCTACACCACCTCCGGGGCGCAGCGGTCTCCCGCCGATGTGGTTGCAATGCCCAGCAGGAGCTGACGATGCACTGGGGCCCAGCGCCTCTGCGGTTCTCGGGAAACATTGCACCGCTGCAGCTGATTCAAAATCTTGCTGTTTTTCATTTTGTCCCAAACAGTCATGCACAGTCTCCAGAGTGCAAGATGACACTTTATAGCATCATTTTCACTATTCAAGAAGAGTTGTTCTTGTTGCTACATTATTTTTGAACTGAGGAGTCTAAGACAGTGGGAGACATCAGATCCACATCAGCCATGTGGGACATGAGAGTAGCAGTGTGCTGTCAGCAGCCGAGTAAACCAGTGCAGATGTTCTGCGCGTCTCACCCAAACCTCCTTCCTTGCTTAGGTGGGAGCCGCAGCCCCACGGACGCTGCCGCCCAAGGAGCACTGGGGCGGCCGGCACGAGCACTGCTCCTTTGTGTGCGCACGTGTGCTTGCTGGCCCCAAGCACACATGTGCTCTGCATCTCCACGGGGAAGAAAACCTTCCAAAACTTTAACTACAGAGCAGCTAAAATAACTGCCAAGATTAAATTTCCAAGGCACAAGCATTTTCTGCTCCTCGGAGAAACCAAATTAAGTGGAAAAATCACCTTGGGGTTCACGTGGGTTTAGCTGTATGTTTAGCTTATAACATAGTTATGGTAGGTTTGTCATGAGAAAGGCAGCTGTCTTATTACCTGGAATAGGGGAGGTGTAGCAGTCTCAGAAATACCTCAACAGTAAACAGTGCAGAAACATATTTTGTGTTTAAAAACAGTCTCCGCTGTTGTTGGAAGGGATTAAGCAACGTTTCTTGCCTTTATCAGCACAGCATAGCAGTAAGGACAACGTGCAAAGGAAAGCTGTTGTTAAACTCTGACTGAGGAAAGGCTGCTTCACCTAATTTATGCAGCCTGAGGTAAAACATTAACTCAGCTTTGAATTACGATGGGATGTAAAACAGCCTGAACAAAACATCACAGGGCTTTCTCTGGAGGGCATGAACTTAGAGGTCTTCAAAACTGCGTCTGAGCCCTACCTCAGCACAGGCCTTTCATCTCAGTTGAAACGCTCCTTGAAATGCTTATCACTGGAGCAGATGAATCTGAGCCCTGCGGAAACAAGGAAAAGGGGAGAAATTGCCTATGAGTGAGGTTTCTCAAAGGACGACTGAAATGTTTTTAAAGGGACAACCATAATTGCAGGCTTTCCTTCACTTTTGCATTTGGAAAGATTAAGAAAAGATCCAATTACTTAATTCAGTCTCTGCCGCAGGCAGGGTTTCCTACCGTTCCTTTGGGATGAGAGCT
The DNA here is from genome assembly GCF_003343035.1 of Apteryx rowi. Classification (NCBI taxonomy): domain Eukaryota; kingdom Metazoa; phylum Chordata; class Aves; order Apterygiformes; family Apterygidae; genus Apteryx; species Apteryx rowi. Next base: position 1,243,261 of record NW_020448085.1, read on the forward strand.
CTGGCACTGGCTCCTGATGGATGGACGGTCCGAGCTGGGCGACGCTCTTGGCATGCCCGGGATAAAGCAGGCTTCGCCTCCTGCTCCGCAGGGTCGTGCCCAAGGCGCCTCCTGATCTCTGGAGCGTGTCGTGGCCGTAGACCTGTCTGCCAGCGAACACACGTGCTGCACATGCACGCGAGGGACTCTGCTAGGAGCAGGAAGAAAGCTGACATTGCCACGCATATGATTATTCACAATTTACTTTTGCTACTATAGTAAAGTAACTCCAGTCCTGCATTATTTGCTTGAACAACAAATAAAATACAAGTTGCTGCTATCAAAACTCATTGAAACAGTTGTCAGCTGAGGGAGAAGGCGAACATTTGTATGCCACTGATAGCTATCAGACAAAGAGAACATGTCTGGTGTCCTTAAAGGACCTATAGCATATTTACTGCTGCATCTAGAGTCACCTCAGATCATCAGGCACACCTGAAGGAAGTTACGTGACATCTGAAAAGGTCCGGACCAGTGTGTCCCCATGGGACCACTGGCACCAAGTGCCCAAGCAGAGCCCCCGCACCATTATCCAAGGAAACTGCTTGGTATTATGGCATTTCGTTTATGATTAAAGTAATGATTTCTAATGCTGACATATGCATAGGACTCTTATAGTTTCAATATATTAGAACTATCTAAAGTTTATTTGAATTACCAAGCTTGAGAAATATCATTTTGTCCTTACAAAACCAATGAAAGTCTTACAGCCAAAAATTTGATCTGAATGCAATTACCTCTCTTACAGGTGACAGAGATCTGAGCCTATTTTTTTGAGCATCAAATTGTAAGCACCCGGGCACTAATCTCTCCGGTAAGAGCAAGCATCCAGGCGCCCTCCAGAGCTGCCCTCCAGCAGCCGGTGGGATCACTGCAGCGAGCCCCAGCCTCCCAGAGACCCCAAAAACGAGGGTACCGGTGCGGTGAGGCCGTGCGAACCCCCCGGCTGGGATCGGGGCGGGCACGCGCGGTTGGCCGTAGGGCGACGCTCCCGCAGAGCCACGCTGGCGCCGCGCAGGTCGCTCGGGCGCCTCTTGGCCGTGCGCGCCCTGGCTTCCTCTCCCCGGCAGCGCGGGCAGAGCCGGTCTGGGGCATCTGCAGCCCCAGGGGAGACGGGCCCCGAGGAAAACAAAATGTCGTAGCACACCCTGGCCATCACGTAAGAGGCTATCCCGCGGGGGCAAACTGCGGGCTAGCCCCAAAGCACTCCTATCATCACCGCTGCTTTTCAGCTATAAATACGGGTAAGGTTAAAGGTCCACCTATTAAAAAAAAAAAAAGTCTGTCTGGAATATTTGAAAGAGAGAAGAAAGAGGAGTTAGGAAACTGTCTTCCTCTAACACAGCGTGCTTTGAGACAAGGAAATATGATACTTGAGCCACTTATCTCGGGTTTCTCAGTGCATCGAGCCGTGCAAACACTACCTTTCCTCTGCTGAGTCTCTCCGTCACAGGCCACTTGCAATCCACATTTGAACCTCAACTCTACTTTCCAACCAGGGCAAGGCAAATTTGGGCTCTTTCGCAGACAGCCTGATACTGGAGTTCTGTTTCGGTGTTTGATCTTCAGCACAGCAGAGAGACGAGTGGAGCAAAGCAGGGATGACGGGTTCATCCTTTTCATTCTGGCTCTTCAGAGGAGCGTCTTGCAGAAGGTCTTGGCAGGAAGGGCCGCTCCAGCGCACGTTGCGAGATGGCCCGGTGGTGACTCCGAAGCGCCCATCTCTGCTGGCTGTGGCAGGACCTGTGCAAATCTTGAGTGCTAAAAGCCCTTTGGGGATGTTGAGAGCGGCTCTGCGAACCCGTGTGCTCTTCCCTGTAACATTTCACAAGGCACCCTCTTGAGAGAAACCTGATGTCACGTCAGATTTGCAAAGAAAAAATTTAATTAAGATTAATACACAGGGACTAGCCACCACATTTTTTCTGATTGGCTTTCATTAATTTTCTCAGCCAGTGTGAGCAAACAACACGGCCTTTTGTTTTTCCGTTTGCCAAACAGGTACCGTAAAAAGCATAGCCTGTGCTTGCCCTATGTGGTAAAAACGTTTTCCTCCTAAGCCCCTGTACTGAGATACTCCAAGCTCTTGGATCCTGACATGTCCCTTAATGGCCTCTGCCTGGAGGGAAAATTTGCTTTGCAAAGGTGGAGCAACGTCTTGCCCATTATTTGCGAGTTAAACAACAAGAAAAAACATCCTTTCCCTTCTACGCACCTGCTCTTGCAGTCCCTGCAGGGCAGCGCTGCTCCTCAGCTCTGTGCCCGTCCCCCCACTCACACGGCTCCTTCTCCACCAGCTGCTTCTCCTTTGGCCGACCAGTCACCTCCCGGCAGGGCACAGACCCCTCGGTGACCCATAAGGTGCATATCATCTGCGCTGTATGGGGGAAAAACAGGCAAATAGAGTTCACCTGCTTGTGTCTAGGGTGATTTAGACCTAGTCTCGCTGGAGAACCTGCATAGGACACTTCCTCTGGTGCACATAATCCATCACAAGGCCATTGCTAAAATAAATGCTCAGCACTGAACACACACGTGTGTGCATGCATACACACAGGGCCAGGGACGGTCCCAGCTGCAGTATTTACAGGTTAAATACTCGGGGCAGGAAAATCGTAAGCTATGAAAGAAAGGAAATTCCCAAAGAGACTGAGACTTTGCAAAAGAGCCCTGACTCGCCACTTCCTTACCAGTTATGTTAAATCATAAATCCAGCAAGGTGCACGCAACTCGAACACATACCATGTCAGGACCAGCAAGCTGCAGCTATGCAGGTTCCTGAATTAAGGTGGAAAAACACACGAAATGATGAAACTCATTCTGTAAAGTCATCTAAGGTGTCACAGGTTTGCAGATTTGAGCAAGACCACAGGATTTCATCAGCGATCAGCTCAAGCCTTTAGCAGCTCTTCTGAAAACCTGTTGGGGATTTCATCTGCAGCTGCCTGGGAACAGAGAAGGAGATGGAGGAAATGCTGTGTTCAAGCCAATTCTTTCCTAGTATACTGAATATCAAATGTTTAGAAGGACCGCACAGTTCAGATGATCAGTCATGATTCTCTTCTGAGTTTCAAAGGTGCACTGAAACAGCTGAATTACGCCGACTTTAGGGGCTGAGACACCTGAGCGAGGCCTGTTCTCCTGCCCTACAGCAAAGCAGGAACAGAGAATGCAAACGGCAAAATACTTTTTCCCCCCATGTGAACTTACCACATCCAAACAAAAAATGGGACGTAGAAAGGAAGGATCTTGTCAAAGACCAGGCCAGAGGGACTGGATTCTCATGTTCTGGAAATGAGTCGCCTACTGCTTTACAGCAAAAGGCTTCCCATTTCTTCTCTCCACAGGTTTGTTTTTGCTGCGTAGATCATCCCTTATCCATTGCTCTGAAAGCTAAAATTCATTTTCATAACTGCCTAAGAGTCTCCATCATAGCCAAAGACACCACTGTACTAGGATGCCTCTATTCCTTCACCTGACCGTCGAGCACCAACAATGCTCCAAAATATCCCTGAAGGCTGGATAATTCCACTGCGGACACCAGATTCCCATTCCTGTAAATTCAACCTGAACGGCACAAGCAGAGAAGCCTCTGAAAGCCATTTTGGAACAATGAGTCACATATACAAGTGAGAAAATTCCCCATGAAGTCTGAAAATTGAACACTTAAAATATGCTTGGAACAGAATAGATTCCTATAAAATATTTTAGTGGAATATTTTATTTCAATGATTGACATTTTGGTGTTAAGAAAAACACTGTACCAGGAAATTCAGGCTATACAAATAAGTGTGATAATACTTCCTGGCCAGTGTGTGTTTACTGTTAGATCTATGGCACGGTCAGAAAGTGCCAGTGTTGGGTATTTTGCCCAGATTCCCGTCGCTCTGGGTGACTGCGTTCTGCAGTGACCCCTGGAGTTTCAGTTGGCTGCTTTTCCTTTCACTCGAGTTGGCTGCAACCTAATGATATGTCATCTACAATGGACTGCACAATTCTTATCTGTCACTTGAGCTGCTAGGAAAGACAGATCACTTGCTATTTGCCGACTGTTCTGGCCTTTATAACATTTCATGACTTCTAGGCTGAGTACAACCTAGTGAGCTAAATATGGGATTCAGGAGGTAGCAGTAACACCTAGAGCAAAACTTATTTAAATTTCGCAGCATCTGCTCTCACACCCACTGATTGCTTTCGAGTTTCTCCGTGGTGGAAATCCACCTCAAACGTGTATGGGCTGAATGAACTCTGCTGGAGGCAGACATGCAGCCCACCGTTTGCTTACACACCATCATATCACCCAGTGCAGCTACGCAGGGATGTCTCGCAGTGTCCCACCGATGTTTCTGCTCTCCCGATGGCAGCGTGAGTTCAGCATGCAGGACTCAGCACCTTTAGGAATTCCTGTTATTTCCTTCCTCCCTCCCCTTCCACGTTAAGTCTGAAGTACTGGCCACTCCAAGTGTTACTGGGCGCACTGACATGACTACAGCACCACGTGCATCAGACTTTCCATCTCCCGATGAAATGGCCTCTTAAACAGGCAAATCTCCTTCCCTTGCCTGGCTTACCTCTATGTTGTCCACCAACATCTGTGCTGAGCTTATTTCCTAGCTCACGGCCTTCAGGAGGGCAGCGGCGGGGCAGGGCATCTTGGCTGTCCAGAAGCATTGCTTAACTAGGGAACAGACAGAGGAAAAAAGGGAGAAAGTCTTTCAACGACTGCCTTTTGCCTCCTGTCACCACTTCACAGCAGGTCTTATCCCAGAAGCAGGGACACAGGCTTGGACTGCAGCACCTGGCTGGCTTCCAGGAAGGACCGTGGTGCTGGTCCTGGGACTGCACTGGCCTCTGTGGTCAGAGCAGGTCAGGCACCCATCTCCAGGCCTGCTGGGCCAGAAACAGGCGCAGCCTCAGCCGCAATCATGGACCCCTGGTGACACCTCAGAAACTTCATTTCCTTCTCTGAGACCAGCTCTGGCCCAGTCTGAAGGACCAGCCCAGCAGGCAGGAGATCCTGGCTTGAGGGCTGGAGCAGGAGGCCCTTGGAGGTACCTCCAGCCACGGAACGGAGGCAGGCTCTTCCCATGGGGGTCTGGTGTGGGCCTCGCACTGTTTGCTTCTTTCTGTCCTGAGAAAGCCATGCCCCAGTGTCTGCATGCAATGTCTCGCAGGTTAATTCCTGGCTCCACAAAGACTGCGGGTGGGAGTGGAGGGTCTGGGAGTGCCGCAGAGTTGCCTCTCATCGAAAACAAGGAAAAAGCTAGAAGAACCATGGCCCAAGGTGCCCATCAATCATTGCACTAGAAATACCTCGAGAGCGAAACCACAGAAGACCAGCCAGACAAGATCTATTTCTCCCCTTTCTTTGCCAAGTGCTAAAAAAAGCCAAGGGAGAAAACCCTAGCACCGGGAACAGGTTTGACCTGCTTTGTGACATTTTTGTGCTCGCTCTCACTCTCTAACACATAGACCCACACAGGGTTTTGTCTGTCCTGCCCAGACTCCCCCAGCACCCTGGGGTGTCTCATACCCGAGCCCAGCCTCCAGCCCCTGTCCCTTCCCCAAAGGAGCTTTATCCCACTGCTGCGGGCTTTCTCCAAGCGCCTCCAACTTGACCTCTCTTACTCCATGGACTTGTCCCCGCAGGGAAGGAATAACTCACTCATTTAGCATGTAAAGATGGGCTTGCTTCCCAGCTCTGCCAAAACTTTCTCCATGATCCTGTGTCTTCCCTCAGCCCCACACAAACACAGGCATCGGGCAGTGCTTCCCGGCCTCACGGGCTGCTGTGAAGATAAATACGGGAGGCAGCAAGGTGTTCAGAGAGTGATCACGAAGGTCCTACAAGTATTATAAATACTGCACCAAACCCATTTGAAAGCTACAGTAAAGGAACAGTACATCTCTCCTTGTCTACTGAATTTCTAAACACAGTTTTTACTATGCCTAAAATTACCTACAGGTCTCTGCAATGTCACACCAGTTTCTGCAATGATCTTTTTTTTTTGTCCTGCTGAGATGGGCTGCTCAAGCCCTAGAAGAGCCTCTTCACAGGCTATAATGAGATTTCTGTTCCAAACAGGCATTAAGGCAAATACTGTTCTCAGAAATGACCATTTTCAAGTTCTGAAATTCTGCTTTTGGACTTTGAGGCTTTCAAAATCTAGCCTGTGTTTTCCTGATTTTGCATTTTTAACACTACTTTATGGCATGCACAAAACATTCACTGCTACTGTAAGACCTAAACTAAAAGGTAAAATATTCTGTTGATTTTATTGCTAAAATCTCCATAGGGTATTGCTCTGATTGAAATATCTTACCTGCTTTTCATTTCAAAGTGCCTCTTATTTGCTTGTGCCCAGCCACTTCATTTTAATACAACAGGAGACTGATCTGGAAAAAAAAATCTGATTACTAGTTTCTAGCAGATATCCTTAAAGATTTTTAAGGATTACGATATCACAACTTAATGCAAAGTAAAACAAATAATTTGCCTATTAACTACTCAATAACATAAAATTTCAAAATTCTGAAACAAAAATTCAGAACACTTTAGAAATATTTTTGCAACTTGGTTTGTCATGGAAACGCGCAGATTTTTTCCAAACAGTTTTACTAATTATCAATTACAGCATGATAGCTTTTGTCTCCCACCAGTGTAATGCCCACCTGCATAAATTCCCATTGCTTTTCTTACGTACCACTGTTTGGTAACAGAATGGTGAAGGCTGTCATGCCCCATGACAGGTAGCATCTTGTAAGGGAAACGTGAATTTCTTGTACTGATCTTTACATTCCGAGTTCTCTAAGATCCAGAATATCTGTCCAGACAGAAAACATTGTGTTGACTTTTATCTCTACTTACACTGTTATACACTTTCAATTTATATTGGTTTATAAGTAAATCAATATGATAATTAGAACAAAAAGGTTGGATAAGTTTCCCTTAAAATGTCAACAAAATCAATCTAACCCTGGGACTGAAAGATCAATCTTTGTTTTTTTTTTTGTTTTTTTGTTTTTTTTTTTTAAATCAACACTTTCCAATAACTTACTATCCCTCTGGAAGGATCTGGGTCAGCTCTGACTTTTCACAAAAATTTTAACAGAAGGGCTGAATGTACATTACTACCATCGGTACTTTCACCTTCCTCGTTTACAACAGCAGTGTACATTGGCCCTTGGTTTTCTCTACAAGTATAAAGAGTACACACGTACGCTAAGAAAAGCGGGAAGCGGAAATTTGATTTTATCGATTCTTATGTCCCCCAGAGGCACCCGAGCTGCGGCTGCCCAGGGAAGACTGCTCCAAGAGGGGACGGAGGCCAGCAGGAGGACACAGTCCCCATAAAGCCTGTGGCGCAGGCAAGGGAGGCCGTGGGGCTGTGTGAGGAGTGTTCAGGCTGACCAGAAGAGCCTCATTCTTGCGTTTCTGATCTGGATTCCTGGCCCTGGGTGAGGGCAGTAAACATCTGGGCTCATTTTCTTTTGCAGTTGAACTTCAGAGCAGAGTTGATGCCTAGGAGGGAAACATTGCCTTGGTCTACTGCGACCCCATCCGCTGTCTCCTGTTTCATGGCAGCCGGCTGTGCCTGCAAATCCACAATTAGCTTTAAACGTGTCCCGGGTGTTTCAAGGAAAGTTCCTTCCCCCCTCCAAAGACTGCAGTTTCCATCAGGGCAGTGCCTGATCGCCAGGCCCGTGACGGATAGCCCAGTCCCGAAGCGCGGCTTCCCCCGGTCCAGCACCCAGGAGGCAGCTCTCCGCCGCCAGGGCTGCCAGGCAGAGCCCCAGCAACACCTGCACGAACGGGGGGCAGGACACGCTTTTCTTTCACGAGACAAAACCGCGCCTCTGAACAGAACAGCCTGGAGCAAGCACATCCCCTGCAAACACGGGAACCTCGGCTCTTTTCCCTCCTCAACCATTTCCCCCTTCTGGGAGACACCCTGCCCGCGAGCGGGGTCATCCCCAGAAGGACAGCAGTCCTCAGTCCCTCTGTTAAAACCCTGTCACATTGCATAAAATAATTCGAGCTGTGCTGGGTAAAAATAAAGGAAGAAGGGTGAGAACGATGCTCCTGCATGGCTGCTGAGACTCTCACCTGGAAAGCTGATGGTCTGCGCTGTGCAGAGCCGGAGCGGGATCCGTGCCGCAGCATCGAGCCTCCCGGGAGCATGGAGGAGAAATGCCTAAAGCAGGTGGCCCTGAGACACCGAGTCCGTCCGCTCCGGCTGTTTTGCTCCTGTGGCTGTTACGTGTTGGGAAATGGCCACGACTCCGGCAGCCGCGCTGGAGGGCAGGTCCAGTGCCAGCTCCCTGATAGTTAACTGGGATGCCTGGGATTTCTGCTTATGTGGCTCCCGTGCCGGATCCCAGCAGCGCATGCCTGACGTGACAGAGCGACACAAAATTTTGCTTCAGTTAGTTACTTCTTTGTGAATTAAAAATAAATATTTTCCCCTAAATTCTGTATTTCAGATTCACCTTCTCTAGCCATATCTGCATTTTAGACATATCTTTAATGGTCACAGTTATACATATATATATATATAAAAATCACATGGACCAGTCACTCCCTTTGCTTGCTTCTCCCAGCCCGCGGTGGGACATGTGCACGGAGGGAAGCGTCCGAGCGGGCGCTGCGCGGCCCAGCCGTCCCCAGCCCCTCGGAGAACCAAGGGGCCCCGTGCGCGGAGCCGCTCACTGCGGCCGGCGGCGCCAGGCCGGCGTTCGCAGGGGCCTCAGTGACACCTAGCGTCGCCGCGAGCGCCGAGGAGCCGGCGCGCGCCTGCCCCCGGATCCGCGTGCGGAGTTGTTTGTGGATCAGACGCAACAGTCAGCCTTTAAGCAGGAGCCGTAAATTAGGAGGAGGGCAGGTCATTTTTGACAGAAACCAGAGGTATTTTCCTAGCCGCGAGGCACGGCGTGGTGCATACGTACTTATCTCGGCCTCCCTTTCCCCCTTTCCTAAATTGATTGGGCGCTCCCCGCAGCCCGGCTACTCCAGGGACAGGCCGGGACGGGAGTGTCGTGGAGGAACCGGCACGGATAACGCGAGGGGCCCGCGGGCAGGGGCCGAGGCCCCGCTAAACCACGCCGACTCGCGTGCTCGCGGTTGCTTACCCGCCAGCTCACCTGCACGGCTGCAGTAAACCCGGGGTTCAACCCCACGCTGCCGCCTGCCTTGCCAATTCGTTTTCATTTTGGCTGCGGTTGTTGTTCTCCAGCCCTTAACCGGGGTCCCGCAGAGGAGCAGCGGCCGCGTCCTCGAACCTGCCTGCGCGGCTCCCTCGGGGAGGACGGAGGCGACGGGGGCTCACGGGCCTGGAAACACTTGCACAAGAGGAGACAAGCCGAGGAAGCAGAGCTCGGGTACCTGCCGTCCCCGGCGCTCGCCGCCGCGCTGCCGGGCTCCCCGCACGTCTCCGTCTTGGATGCGTCTTCCGGCCCCGAGGGCGGCCGTGGGGCGGCAGGCGGTGCGGCCCCGGCGCTGCCAGGCCTCTCCTCTGGCGGGGCCTGCGGGGACCGCGTGGCTCGTCTTGCGACACGGAGAAGCGGCCGCGGCTGGGTACGGCGCTCCCGGGGCCCTCCCGGCCGCGCCGCGAGCACGTCCCGCGCATCCCCGCTGCGCGACGCAGCGCTCGGCCTGCGCCCAGCGGGGTCCAGCGCCCCCGAGCCGCAGCTGGGGCTGCGGACGACCCGCGGAGCGGAGCCAAAACGCAAGCACAGAGCAGACCCGCGTGCCTCCACGCCGCCGGCGCCGCTCGCTTCGCCTCGCGGGGCGGGCGCCACGCTTCCCGAGCGGCCGGCGGGCGAGAGCGGCGCCGCCCCCGCCCCGACCTCAGCGACACCCACGCCACGGTGCGCACACACAGCTTTATTTGCACGTTTCTGCACGTATGCAAGAGAACGGTCTTCTTCTCGGGATGTGCGGGTAGGTATATCCTACAGGATGGAGCTTGGCAAGTTATAGATATTTATATATGTATATATATATAGTCCCACAAAATTTCTTCTGCATTTCCCCATGTGTCAGAATGGACGTTTTCAACAAACCAGAGGTAAAGGGACACTGATAGGTTTCGCTTTGTTTTTCTTGGCTCTAAAACAGAACAGCGCTTGCATTTTTCTACAACCTAATCAGCAGTTCTCTTGGATGTACCTAAGCAAAACCAGCAAAAATGCTGAAGAGGAAAAAAGATGTCCATAAACTTTCATTTTCACTATTCCAAGATATTACCAGTGATGCAGGCAGAGCATTTTTGAGCTCTGTTTACACAAGGGCCAGATCATCAGTTAGGTACGTCACTGCGCCAAATATAAGAGCATCCCTGCATCAGCGAAGCAAATCAAACGTTACCATGTAAACGTTACGCTCACAGCACAGTTTATCGGTTTCACAGCCTCTATGCGGATAAAGGGGTGTTTATAGCAGAACCCCGTTTTTCAAAATCTGGCTGCAAGTTTTTAACCTGACAGTGTCCCTTCAGAAAAAAAAACACATACTGGGCTTACAAAAGGACACCCCCCTACAGATATTTGCTTTTTAGTATTAAAACCAACATTTTTAAAACCATTCAACAAAATTTAATACAAATTGCCATTGGATAATAGCATTTGTGAGAGCGAAGCTATGCATTGCTGCTCCATTAACATGGCTTTAGTTATCACAAGTTATATTATTTGCACACGTTTCCTTAAGTCTTTCATGGCGCTTCCATGAAGAAGGAGAAGAAAAGGTTGTTACACCGCTGCTACCGTCTTATCAGAGAGCGCACGCCGACACAAAGATGTTTGGCTTCAGTAAGTGTCACAACCCAGCAACGTCAAGGTTCTGCCTACAGCACCTGAACCCTATGGTATCCGTCCCGCCTGGTTTATAGCTTGACTCGCGATTACTCACAATATTGCAATGCTTTCAAAGGAACGGGAAAACGAACAGCAACGATAACAGACACGCTACAATTTTTTTTTTTGCATTAACATTAATCACATTCCTATTTTTCAACAGATTGTTGCCTAAAATACATATTAGAAATGCTTTTTTTTGTTAAAGAAACTGCTGGCATGACTACGTAGATTAATGTTGGTAACTAATGAAACAGACTAATAATGTAGACATTATTTAAACATTCACAGATTCGAGAAAGTTTGCACAGCTGATAGCACTGACAGAGTCTAATTGTAACTGAGAAGCCAGCATAGGAGCTACCTCCCACGTATGGGCGGTGGGATTTAGGAGGGCAGGAGATCAGACTAGCCTACTGCATTTTAGTTAGAAAGCTGCAGCAGCAAGTATTTGCCATAAATGTTGCAAGCGCCATTTAAGAGCGACAGGAGGCTTTGTGAGTTTGCAAACTAACATTCACCGAGAAAGTAAAGAATGAACCCAAAAGACACGTCCATGCGGAGGGCAGTCCCCTCACGGGCGCTGGACCGCTCGGCTGTCTGTCTGGTGCACAGTGCCCCGGCGGCTATCCGGGTGCCGACGAGTACCAACCTCTGGCTGATGTGCAGGGGAGCGTATACAAGCGCCAGACCACAAATGGTTTCTTACAGGTGGTTACTGCGTCACGGCTGGAATTTGCAGCTCTGTGGAGATCCAGCAAATCTTAGCCCCAACGGACTCAACCGGAGCAGAGAGGTAGCGACCCAGGGCTGAACACCAGCTATGCTCAGATGGGGTCTGGACTGCTGCAAGACTGACAGTGAGGTTGGTTACGTCTCTGGCTTCCTCGAGAGCAGAACCAGGACCACTGACGCTTTCAGCGTCCACCTCTGTCCCCACCACATGCACCCTGCCGCCACCGAGAGCTGAGACCAGCTGTGTGCCTGTGGAGCTGCAAAGGAGATGCCAAAACTGCAAGGTCACTAATGGTAGTCTGAATTCAACATTACACTTAAGCATATACCGAGAGCAACATTCAAACATTTCACATGTGTTACCAAACCAGGGCCACACTCAACGGAGAGCAGTTACAAGCCCTACAACACAGGCACCTGCGTCCCTCCTACAGCGGTCAAGACACAGAAAATACAGCAGAGGCCAAATTCGTCAAAGTTACTCTAGAAATTAATGTGGCTTCAGAGACCATGGAATAATGCAACTGAGAGTGGTTTTGTCTTTTTGAAAAGGGCACCTTCAAGTTGTGAGAACTTTTCAGGCTGCAGGTGCCATCTCATGAGCGCGTTTGGGGCAACACTGCTTGAGGAGAAAGGCACTACCCTAGCCTAGTGAAAATGCTCGCTGCCCATTCTTCTCTGACCACTTTTCCCTCAGCTGAAGTTAATTGCTCAGACTGACAACAGCCAGACACTCTTTCGGTATGGAAAAAAAGCAGGTTATGCATTACACTAAATTCTGTCATTCGCTAAAGTGGTTGCAAGAATTAAGAAGGAAGAGGATAAACATTCTGCATTATTCCAGCGATAAGTGGCACCCTCTTCATCAAGTGCCTATCAAATAAAAATTAAATGGACAACAGTTGGAATCAATAGAGGACAAGACTACTCTCATAGCATCACACTGCTTTTGTGAATCACAGCAGACTATTGGAGTTGCTATGCTCCGTATCACTGCTAGGAAGCAATTAATTGATAGTATTTGTATGACAGCTAATAAACAGACTAGACTAAGGTATCGTTCCTGCCCACATGTAACTTCCTTCCCTTGAATAGCACTTTTGATGACAAACGGGCTACTCAAGGGAATAAAGTTGACCATGCAGGAGTGTATGCAAGAGCACAGTAAAAGGGGAAACTTCCCATCTTGAGGAATAAGCACAGCATCACACTACTACTGATCAGACCTATTTCTATAATCAGGAATATTTCCATAGGTTATTTTTTTTTATAAAATATAGGGCTACAGAAATGAGGCATCTATATATTTTGTGTTATAAAAAGCTTCTGCTTACATAATATTTAAAATATATTTTCAGTGCCAACAGTATATTTGTAATATAGTGTCTGATACAATAAAAATATATGCGTACTGGATGGCAATAATCTTGGACTACGGCAGGGGACTATGCATTGCGTGTGGTTCAAGCAGCTGGAAAAGCTGGTTGTTCTCTCCTTGGTTTCTCAGCCATCAGCTGCCAGGAGATTACAGCGGTGCTCTGATAACATTAGCTTTCTTGGAGTCCTCTGCAGAGCAGGCTGGGATATGGCACAAGGCATAATGAATATGCCTTAGCTGACAATTACCGGACAAAATCCAGCTTCACTATGCGACTCTTTCTGTTTTACTACTTAAAAAACCAAACTCCTAAACCAATGCTCTGCTTGGCATTAGTAAGGAAATAGGACTGGTACAAGTCACGGATGTCCCAAGAAACTGCCTTGTGAGATTACACAAAGGGACATATAGGCCTGGCAGCTCTGAGTCTAATGGCAACCAAGCAGCCCCCAGTTAAGCCTACAGGACACTTTGGAGGTGCCAAGGTCTGTATGAGGAAACACAGCTGCCTCACCTGGACCCTGAGCAACTAAGCAAAACTGGAAAGCTTAAATAAATTCATAAAGTGGGAAATGCTTTGCTTTAATATCCACTGGAAAAATACAAACATTCAAATGATGCATCCATGCAGTGTGTGCCCAACCACAAGGAAAGGACCATGGGCTGGGGCCACAGTGCTGCTGAGAGAGGCACCCTATTCCTGGAGAATCACCTGGTGTCCCACTACATGCTGGAAATACTGTCAGTACACATCCTCATGTGGCAGCCCTCATCAGCCTGTCGGGTCTTCCAAGAACATACCATCATTCAATGGGATTTGTTCTGTAGTTTAGAATTTGCATATGCAACACTTGCTTTGCTCCTTTCTGGCTCACACTGGCTTGAAACTCCTCTAGCTAATGTGTTCAGGGATACCTCCACTCACCTCAGGGTGGTGGCACCAGTGCATGTGAGAGGAAAAGCAGGATCTGTGCAGAAATGGGGATATTAGCTACGTGGGCTTTCTGCTTAACACACTAGGTACATTCAGCATTCGTTTTTACAACCTCACAGATCGCCCCGGTAGATTAGACTTTCGTCAAAGCAAAATAACGGCAAGGCATTCATAAAGCATTTTGCCGTATGGTGCTATGGACTGAGCGTTTCACTCGTAATAGATGGCCGAGTAAATTATCGACATGTGCTATCATAAGTAATCAAGCTTGCTAGATTAAAAGCAGGACTTGTGCCTAGCAAACAGAACATTGTATATCACTCATTGAACTCCGAGCAGCAGCTCTCTCTCATCAGGTTTCGTTAAAATATTTGCATGCTTCCAAAATGAAATAAAGTTCCACCAGCGTCTCTGAGAAGGAGATATGGGATTGGTTGCGTTCGGTTGCCATTTGGTTGGAGATGTCATACAAAATCCTCACGCACTGGACATGGCTGAACTGTAAAAAGCTTTCACCCAGAAAGGAGGTTCTTCGTTACACACAAAGTCTCTGACTCCTACAGCGCTCTCTCGAGGCGGTTACATGACGTTCTCAAAGAGCTGTAAGGATCGCATGATATTGTCATCCTGGAAGCAATGAGAAAACATTGTCACAAAACCAGTACTGACAAAGCCCTGTTCATAACCTTGTTTGGCCCAGGAGGTGCTCTGCAGTGCTACAAAATGCGATAGCCTTGCTTTTGCATCACTTTTCATCCTTGACGAGCTTAAACTGATTCAGGTCTAGGTCTTGCAAAGAAGTCCCCTTGTACTTTGGCACCTTAGTCAGTTTGAAGCATGCAAGCACAGGATTCTCTCATATTCAGCATGTGCTGTGCTTCACTAAAGAATAGGAGATATCAGCATTTAAACTCTTTCCTGAGCTGGTGACTGCACTGAGCCCTTGGACCTGAGTGCCCACACAGAAACTCACTGATCCTAAACACAAAAATGTGCACTTAACTTAATATGCTCAAACAGTCCAAATAAAATTGCAAGCTTTGAACTGAAAAGTAAGCTGCCCTGAAGGACCACTTGATCCCAGAAACACAACCAGCTCAAAATTCAAATACATGAAATCCCAGCCTCTCTGTGGTTCTTAGCTCCAGCCGAGAAAGTTGGAGACACACAAGGGAAATACTAGACTGTTTCTTATGAAGTGACTTGAAATATTACTTTGAGGTAATCACCAGAGCAATAGTCAAAAAACATGAGATGATTTTTTTCCCCTAGGAGCTCAGTTATTCCAAAAGTCAGAATAACTGTTTGGCTGTAATGCAACTTAGAGATCTACAGCATCTCATTCCACTGTCTTCTTTAGAGGCATTGAAAACGTGGCCATCTTTACACCTGCCCAAAAAAGCAGCATCCACCCATCTCACCTCCAACACGGTTTTGCAGGTACTAGTACTGGGTAGCGCCTTGCATGGGAAACCAACCATCCTCTCCAAAGCAATGCTTGAGTTCATTGTCCATGAGTCATATCCTCAAAACGGGCAAAGGTATGCATTATAAATGCACATTTGTTTGTTTTGCATAAAGGAAAAAAAAAGCCTATCTTAGTGTTGCGGGGCTCCTATCTGCAAGGAAAGCACGCATTACAGCGTATCAACCTGCACAGCTCCTAATGCAAGCGCGTCAGCAGCAACCAACCATACCAAGACTAGAGAAGAGCATTAAAGAAACTCTAACGTTTCCAAGTGAAGTGAAGCTGCTTTAATACTGGGACCACTTTTCACAGCACTTATCACACACATCCAGCTTGAGGACAAATTATGAATGTGATAAATAAAACACAACCTGGAGACAAACACTCAAATTAAAGAAGAGGCCAGAAATAAACCAATAATCAGGAGATATCAAAAAATTGTAACTGAAATAAATTAGCCTTCCATTATGTTTCTGCTCACAAGGCATTTTTCCCCTGAAATCCCTGTCTGAGAAAGTCCTGCATGTTACCAGACCCAGACTTTACGCACAAGGGGTGGGATGGGAGCCCAGTCCCTCCACAGCGAGCGTCTTCCCGTCATTCAAGTACGGGCTTGGGCTGTCTGCCTGCAGAACGGGACAGATTTCCCGGGGAAAGCGAAAAGCACAGGATGGCTGGTATGCAATTATTTGCACCTCCGACCAAACAGTCACACAGTTAATTACAGTCTCAGACAACAGACATTTGGCTGATTGCATATTCATGCAGATGTTTGTCTTTGTGCCAGTGCTAAAAATACCAGCAAATATTTATTACAACCAATTTAATGCATGGAATTTGCAAGAGGGAGTTCATTGTCAAACCTGAAAATTACAATTGCCATGATTACAGCATTTATTTTAATGTTTGACCTTGAAACCACCGGCGGATTTTACAAGACTACTGTAACTACAAAGGTCCTAAAGAGACTTTCAGCTCCGGACTGTTTCAGCAATGTGGTACCTGTTAATGACAGCCAGGGACAGGTCGGAGAGACACTGTCAGCCTCTTAAAAAAGAAAAACACTGAGGAAGGTTAAGGGCTTTATTAGCTTTCTCGAGAGTTATGTACTTGTCACAGAATCAGGTATTGCAATTCACTCGGGCAAATAAAAGCACTGGGCACGAAGAGGCTCTCCCCAGCGCTCAGCCTGACCCTGTGCTCCCTGATCAGTAGCAGGCTTCCCAGACCCCAACCGCAGACCGAATCCTGCGGCTGCTTTTTACACAGCGCAAAGGAAACCTGGGATCCGGAGCAGCAGCTCATTTCAATCAGAGTTCACCCCAAGCGAACGCAAACACTGTGGCACAAGCTAGTCCTTTCATCGCGGTTACAATTTTGGCCTTACCTCCTGACACGATTCAATAAACTCATCTAAAGTTACAACACCATCTTTGTTTTTATCCATTTTCTGCAAAATAAAAACAAATATTTTTGGTTTCCATATGTAACACTGCAGTTGTAGTATAATACCATACTTGATACAGCTTGAATAAATCTAGGGCACTTTACAGGCTCAGATTGCAGATGGAGTGTCATTGATTAAATCTGCTGGCAGCTAAGCACTTGTCTATTCTGATATTTCTGACTTTTGAGGTCATCTCCAACTGTTCCCTCCCCAATGTACACAGCAATCTCTGCCCGTCTTGCACCATTTATTTCTTCAGTACCTCACTAACTGGCACCCATACTCCTCGCTCTATTTTTAATGGGCCGTTGCGAGGAGAAGCACCTCTGGGCTGGGAGACAGGACATCTCTAGGCTTGCTGGACATGCCACATGGACACGGACGAGGGGTTGGGCCAAGAGACAAGCGGGATACCTTGGAGCCAGGAGCTCAGCAGACACTGCAGTGTTCGGCTGGATGGCAGCTAGGGTTCATTTTGGGATGCGTAGCATAGAGTAGCAGTGACCTTGGGACTAACCTTACAGTAAAGCATATCAGTGCATAGCTCAAATGCTAAGAAAAACGCGCCAGAAATCAAATAAGTACCTGGAAGAATACTTCTACGTGCTGCCTCGGAGCATCTTCCTTGAGCACTGGATATGTGTATTTTCCCATCATATCATAAATTGCCTTTACTATATCCATCATTTCCTGCAGTAGTGACATGACATCAAAAACACAAAAGGGAAGTTAATAAAAACGATAGCACATTTATTTCTTTTATTGCCCTTTTCTTCACTCGCTTTCTATTACAAAGCGGTGCAGACCTCAGGCTCATACCTGCTGTCACCCTCACGGAAAGCCTAGACACGTGCATGCAGACAGATGTCTCACCAGCTATGAGTTAAGCTAGAAAACCAAGTGCATCTTTCTCACTGTGCCATGAGTTGGCAGCAGCCCTTCGTGAGGCTCCTGTGGTCCCACGCCCCCGTTTTTGGGACCTGGCCGCGCAGTGTTGCAGCTTCCACCATGCCGAAACAGCCCGGTCAGGGCCACCACTGGGGACAGTGCTGCCACTGTGACACACATCTCCAGACCTCTGCCAGGGCCAGGAGCTCCACATCAGCCCTGGGAGGCCACTCAGGGCCCCTCTCTGCGCCTTGCACAAGCTACTGCATGGCTCAGGGACCAGTAGTGGACCCACAAGCACACTAGGTGCCCACAGTAGTTTCAAGATGATAGATCATGTCCTACATGTGGCTGGTCAGAACGGGCCCACTCCCATGCGTGCCTTCATGCAAAAATTTGGCAGCGGTCAGGTCATCATACTCAAAACCAAGGCTTCCCACAGAGAAAACAAGAAATGCTAGGTAATAAGAGAACACTAGACAGCAACACTGAATTGTGAGCAGGGTTGTGGACTTGCAGCACCTTGGGTAAGCCCATGCCATCATCCCAATGCAGCTGGATGTACCTGAGCTACCTGGATGATCCTGCACCTCAGTCACTGACTACCCAATGTCCCTGCTGCCCTCCCCTTTGCACAGGTTGTTTTTGTGGATAGTTATAACTAGGATTTTGCTCCTGGCTAAAGCAATCCATTAAAAGCACTATAATATAGCAAAATACAGCTAAAAAAATACACAATACAAGATCACCACGCACTTTATTTAGACACAGATAAATGCTCAAGTCCAGTCTGATTTGCATTTAATTAGCTGCTTGTAAAATTAATTATGCTCTGCAACAGAAACCAGTCAGCTCTCTTCAGAAATAACTGGACATGTGTCAGAAACAGCCTTACCTCCTTGTTTATATAGCCATCCTTATTTATGTCATACAGGTTAAACGTCCACCTTAGCTTTTCATGGACTGTTCCTCGCAACAGAATTGACAATGCCATCACAAAATCCTGGTTCGAGGCAGAAAGAGAGATGTGAATTTTAATACCATCCTTTTCCGAGTCACTGTCTTCATAAAACTGCTCAAAAGACCCTTTTTTTTAAGGATACAACACGCAGCCATCAACCTCTCTGCCCCCCTTTCCAAAGCCGTCCCCTCTCTGCGGGAGCTCAGTGGCCACAGCGCAGTGCTAAGATGACCTGAGTAGTGCCTCACTGACAAATGGGGATGAGGTAGTTGGAAAATCAGGAAAATCCTCAGTTATGTGACCGCAGCGCACCCAAAGGCTGAGCTGACGCTACGGGTCGGGCTCCCGAGCGAGGTCGAGGGCAGGAGGACCTGGTGGGTGCCGGAGCCGTGAAGCCTCCTCGCCCGCGGCCGGCGGGAAGAGGCTGCAGAGCTGGCACCAGGCTGCTCCAACCGGCTCCTGGCAAGCCTCTCCCGAGGAAAGCAAACGAGGCCTTACCCTTTCACCGGGCTTACTTCTTCTGCCGGGGGGAGCCGCGGCACAGCAGGAAGCTGCACTCCCCTGCCGCGTGCCCCGATGGAGTAGCAGCGTCTCCCTGCACCGACCTCCGCTCTTGCGCCCCGGGCCGAACCGCGGGCTGCCTCCAGGGGCAGGCGCGTCCGGCACCCTGGGCTGCTTCCGAAGCGCGGCCGCGTCCTCGCTGATACCCGGCGAGAGCCCTGGGGCTCGTCACTCATTAGAGCCGTTGCCTGGGCAGGCGCAAGAGGGGGGTTTTGGTGGTCACTGCTGCTTTTTCCTGCTAACTTGCTAATCCCTCTCCGGGATCACGGCCCCAGTCTCCGGCAGGCTGTGGGCGTAATCAAAGATCCGGTCCGAGTCAGGCAGATCGGGATCACGAAGGTCTCCGTGGCCTCTTTTGAGAGGGACCGGGAGAGCCCGGGCTCTCCATGCCACAGCATATTCCAATGCGGAGAGCCTCAGCCTCCCTCCTCCGGCAAAACCCCCGACACATTTGTCAGATATAATCCTCGCCACTAATTACCCAGTCTGGGACGCAGCTTTTTAATTGTTTTCTGTTTACAATAAAGTTATTGCCTCCAATAACTTTGATTTATTGTCTATACTGCCTAATGGCTCAGGTACTGACAGCAGCGTCACCACAGGGATTTATTAGCAGAGGCAGAGCTTCAAGCCAACACGGCTACGCCGCTCCTGCTACCTGATTTAATTTACCTAGTCCTTCCCGCGTCACCTCCGGCGGCGCTGCCGAGGCAGCACACCACAGCTTAGAAACCTTTGCTCCTTTTTCCCGGGGCTCAGAGAAATTTGAATTTGCTGAACAATACAAAAAAAGGGGACAAAATGCTTATGTTTGACAAGTACTAAAGAGACGGGTTTGCCAGGAAGGAAAGCTCAGCACTTATTTTATTTTATTTTATTTTTTAAATACTTATCTAAGCATTTTGCTGCATTTTGGTCTATTTAGGTTTCTGGAAAGCTCTAATATTGTACTGAGTACGTGCCGTATGCATAACTCCCACTGCAGCTGCCGCCAAAGGGAAACACATATACGTGCACTAACATTTCCTTTTCCATTTGATAAGTGAAATAATTTCTCAATCTCACCTGGGACTTACTGGGAGTCTTGACCATTTGATGGCAAAGGAGGGACTGCGTATTATTTCTGGTTTTATGATCAGCCAGTGAACTGTCCTCCAAACCATTAAGTCCATCCTCCTCAGGTGTCCTGCTCAGCACCTCCCTCTGCTGTTGCCTGCACCTCTACGACTGTGCGCGTGAGCTTTAAGGGCGGCTATTTGTGGCCGCAAGAACAGGCCTTTTTAGTTAACGGGTAGGCTTGCTTTCTGTGAGGAGCCAAGTATCTGAGATGCTTGTTCAATATATTAAATAAATAAGCTTTAAAAAAAATTCCAAAAATACAAGGGTTACCCTGCTACACCTTTTTGGATGGCTGCAGAAGGCCTAGGGTGCACTGCCTTCCTCCGACCTCCAAACCATCTGTGCTGCTCGCTGGTGTCTTTTCATACACCCCCGTCCTCAGCCTCTCCTCTCTGCTGCAAAACTCGCCGCAGTTTCGCCCTCCAAGATTAACGCTGCCTGTGATATTGTCTAATGTGAATCACGTGTTTCTCTAGTCAAAGGAAACGTGCAACTCCATCTGCATGGAAAGCCTTAACCAAAATGAATCAAATTTTAAAACACCTAGTGATTTTGGTCTGAAACCTCTAAACCGTAATCCATCGAATCCTGCCCGTTTCTAATGGAAGATGGATGGAGAAGCTTCAAAACACAAAACTGAGAAAAAGGCATCAAAACAGGACGCAAAACAATTACCTCAAACTTCACTAAGCCATTTTGTGCAGTGTCAAACGCATTAAAGAGATAATGTGCATACATGCTAGCATCTGAAAGACAAAAAAAGCACTGATTGATATAGCAGTTCATTATAGATAAATGGCTCTAAACAGTGTTCATGATCATATTTTCTTTTGGGATAAAAGAAAACAACCTTGCAGCTTCTTCAGATGTTCTATGTACTAGTAAAAATTACTGTGGAATTATATAACCCTCCCCCTGCACCCCCCCCTCAAAAAAAAACCAGACAGCCTTGAAATGCAAAAGCTTGCATCACAGTGGTAATGGCCTGGATTATGGGACTGTACTTAAAAAGCAAAGAATGTCTCTGTTTGCCAGATCAGACAAGGGCATCCAAACTTCAGCTTTGCCAGGCTAAGTCCTTCAGCATTAGCCACGGGAGGTTCATGGAAAGCAACCAAGGAAAGCTGGATGTGCTGGTAAGGTCTTGGTGGGAACCTCAGTGGCACCAGGATACCAGGGAATGACTGGGGCAGAGGGAAGCAGGAGGTTTTCACTGGCCCAAGCTCGAGAAGAGAGGAGCATAAGACACATTTCCACTGTCTGTTAAAGAGCAATCTCATCCAAAACATATTTTCATCCTTTTGAATTTGAAACTGCTGGTCTTAAAAAAATATAAATATATATCTTTTCTATTGATAAGAACAGCCTCTACGGCCATGTGAAGGACAGCTGTTAACGGGGAAAAACAGTAACAGTATGCAGAAAATCAAATGAGTGTTTGACCTCAAGATCTTCATTGGCCTCTCTCTGCTCTGGAGACAATTCACACTTCTCCCCAGGTTACTAGAGGCAACTTTTAGCAAATGGAAGCAACTGGAATTAATATCACCCAATTATTTCATTGCTATTCAAGGAGCCATGTGTTTTTTTTCTCCTCTGTTCTTTGCCTATGGCACACAGAGTTAGTCTAGCTTGAGTCTTCGTACTCAGCGTTTGGGCATCTGGTGACACTTAATGACCCATGCTGTGCAGGCCCTCACATGGAATGACCTCAGCATCTCTTTGGTCTGAACCCTACGAAATGATGAAATATTCTCACATTATTCAAATCCAGGGAAGAGTAGCAACGTGCAGAAAAACCAAATGCTCAGGTTACTGTCATTCGTAGGCATAGAATACGCTGGACTCCAGGATAAAAAATTGGCTACTACATTTTTAAAAGAAGGATTCAGAAAGAAAATATCTCCACAAGAAAAACATGGAATTATTAGTGGCACACTCCTACAAAAAGCCTTACTAAGCTAAAGTAAAGGATTTATTAAAATAACAAACTAAATGTTTTATTTCAATAGCAGATAATATACATAAAGAAATACTAGATCACTAGCAACATTTGATGGCAAATTAGCAAAAATGAAAACCTGTCAAGGATATAAGCCTTGTGCAACAAAAATACCACAGCCTGGGATGACACTGCACAAAGATTTGTGATTTGGAGGTACGTCACTACATGTGAGATGTACAAATTTATCTGTATGGAGAGCCATAAAAGTGAGAAAAATCTCTGAGGAATCCAAAATCCCACAATTTATGACACTGTAAGGTTATACAAACAGTTTGGAAACCAAATGAAAGAAAACAGTGGAGAATGTGAAAATACTTCTGCTGTTAAACTGACTGATCGTTAGGCACGGTTGCACTACTAGCATCATTAACCGAGGGAGAACCGTATTTCAGGGGAATAGGACACAAAACAAAATAATGGCACATCTTCATCAACCTCAGTAGAGGGGAAAAAATGTATCTATCTATGAAAAGAGGCGGTTTCTGTGCCCAACTGTTCTTCCCACATAGGAAAGAAGTCACCTCAGGTGTGTGCCACTTCACAAAAGGAGTTAGTGCAGTTACTCAGGGTACTGGGAGCTCCTTGGGGTTACTGGAACTTGGGTTGGAAACATGAAATACATCCAGAATTACATTAAATTATAAATGCTTAATTTTCTGCATAACTGTTAAAAAAACAATGGTCTCATTGCTTTTTAAAGCCAGAAGAAAAGCAACAACAAAAATCATCAAGTCCATAGTGAAATTTAACGTGAACATTTTCTAGGTGTGTATCTTTCAGGTTGCATGCAGTGTAAAACTGCATATAATAAAAATAAGCATAGCATGTTTTATCTTGACACTTAGTTCAGAAACCACTTACTAACGATGACCTCCTTAAACTAAATGCACATGCACACAATTGCAGAAACCTCAGTCACCTTCCCACAATGACGGTACTCCGCAGCTATTACAGAATAGGATACATTTGGGAAGCCTCAAACTTTGCATCTTTTATTAAAAAGAAAAAAGCTTAAAACCATGACCGGTTTCTTTCATATTTGGAAAAAAAAAAATCCCTACAGAACATATCCAGTTACATGAACATACAGATTTTTGACGTTTTCAGAAGGTGGCAACAACATATGCTATTTGAGAGGTTTAATGCAATACTTGAATATTCCAGTGCATGAAGTGACCCTGCCTTAATTAGTTACACAAACACCAAAAGTTATTATTTCAGCTGCCTAGGTGTTCATAGGCCAACTGAGAACTGCTCTACCACTTCTAGGAACGTTTTGATTTATTTATAGGACAAAAACAGGTCTGGGACACTTCTGTGCTAGATCCCATACACACCGCAGTCCAACAGAGGGGGAAACAAAGACGCACCGGTGGGAAGTGATTTAATTCTCTGCCATCCAGAAAGTCGGTAGCAGACAAGACAATCAATCCCCAATTTCTATTCCAGACTTGCACTGTTTACTGTAGAAAAAAGGGCTGACAGCTAGTAGCAATCTTCAATGTGGGTTTGTCTGTATTCTTGTGAAGTAACTATTCAAAGGGCCTAAATTAATTTCCTTACCTTGCTACTTATATTTTTGTTTAAGATTTTGCAAAGCCTAAGCGCAATGGAAATTTCTAGCCCAGATTACCTGGCGTAGTTTTGCAGCCAGCTGGCAATAATGAATGCTAAGACATGCTTCAATAAACCTGACAGGCGCAAAGTACTCTGCTTACCTCCATGTGGAAAGAACTGTGCATAGATCTGTTTGAATGTCTCTTCATTAACAACCCCACTAGGACATTCCTGTTGGAAAATCAGAAGAAAAAAAAAAAAAATCAAGAAAAACGCGCCGCTCTTAAGGTTCATTTGCAAAACACTACAAGCCCAAAGAGAGCAGTTACACAAGTTGCATTCCTGTTCACACAGTGCACTGGATGCACTGAAGAAATTAAATAATTCAGACTGGAGTTCCACATAAAGCATCTCATAGGATGGCTTCACCATTATTACTATTTTTACTGGTGTTTTCAACAGTGTTTAATCCCTGTTTTATAGGGTGAGCTGGAAAGGCAGCTCATTTTCTGTCATATGGGGCCTCTCCCTCATAATTACAAATAATCTTACTGCCACTAACCTGTCCCCTTTCTGTGCCTCCACATACGTTACCTCATTAATCCTCAGCAGAAGATGGTAGCTAGATAACTGATACCAACTCCATGGAGGCTCACAGACCGTACTAGCAAGTCGTCACAAACAAGCGTTGGCGTCTGCCTCCAAAAGGCAAGCTCATTTTTAACTCGTTTAGCCCTTCTGCATACTTCCGTGAAGCTGGGCTGTGCCCATGCAAATGTTCCACCTGGAAGCCCGTGGGATTATTTGATTTTTCAGCTCGGGTACTAAAACGCAGTGCATTTCCGGAGGTTGCACTTGCTCTGCTGCAGCCCAGGAAAACCTAAAGGCAGGAGGGCAGTCCGGGGCAGGAGGTGCTCCCTGGGCATGTTTGCAGAGGTCACGCGCTGCCTAGCACCCACGCAAAGGGGGAGGCAGAAGTTAAGAGGGGCTGGGCTCCCAGGGGGTTTGCCGGGGGGTGATATTTGAACCCAGCTCCTCATGTCTTCTGGGAGGGCTTTACCCAGCCGGGTGCTGGGCAGAAGGCAGAGCAATACCCGGGTGGAAAATGGCACAGCACCTGTCTCCCTTTTGTAACTCTTGCTTCCTTACCCTCACTTTTTTCTAATTGCAATTATTTGGAAAATTCAGGCCAAATTCATGAACAGTTTTAGCCTAACTATTTGCTTTGACCAGTCAGCTTTACAACCCCCCNCAAATCCTCAAAAAACGAAGCGAAGCCGATAGCGTGCTGCAGGACGAGACCCCAGCTCCAGCGGCAACCCCCGAGCCCTGCTGCCCGCTCCTGTCCCGGCTGCGGCCAGGGAACCTGTCCACCATCAAGGCAGTGTGTCCGGCCCTCCGAAACGCAGCTCAAACCTGCTGCAGCCGGACTTGGTGCCCCAGAGCCCTTCCTCCCCTGCAAAAACACACCTTCCCCTTTCCTGCTATTGGACTCTGGGCTCCAAAGCCTGTTTCGGGCCATTACAACTGCTTAAAAGACGTTTGTTTAAGGACTCATCCATCTTGCGACTCAATAAAGCGTGCCTGAATTCAATCACACAGATCTTTACACTCTTAACCAACCAGCCTGGTTAACAATCCTTTCTTTTCTGAAGCAAATCACAATTTATGCTTAGTGCTGATGGAGAGAAATGAGCTGGAAGGAGCACAGAGCTGCACAGCCCTCGCATTCAAACACACGACTACCACACCACGTGAGCTGGAGCATGCCTGCTACATCAGGCGATGTTACCGGGGATGGAAATGCCCATCATCTCCCAGTAATTCTGTGCTGGGTCCAGACTTCAATAAAGAGTAGCCTTTGGAGCGCGGGTCAAGGTCCCGGGGAGGTTTGTAAGCTAGCGCAGAAGCCTCCGCTGCCATCGCTGCTCGCGTGCTGGCAGACGGAAGCGAGCGTAGATGCGTACACTCGCCGTGTGTCACACCCCACGCTGCGGCGTGGATAGATCCAAAGACAGACAAATCTTCTAGTAGCGTTACAGTTTGCCGAATTTGGGATGAGCCAACTTGAAGTCTAGAAACTTTGAATTGGTGACACAAAAAGCTGGAAGAAGACTCAAGTCTATGACATCTATTGGTGAGTTCTGTAGATATCTTTTAAGAATAAAAAAGATTTTGTCAAGAAATTCTTCCACCATGAAAAGTTTATAACAGAAAAAAGACTCCCCCCTGCCCCCACAAACCTCTGGCAGCATGCTGATGTGAATTCACGAACCAGGGAAGCGGACAGAACAAATGAGAGCAAATCATTTTGTCCTGTCCAAGCCACGGAAGGAGAGCAAGGAAGAGATACTGCCGGTGACACTAGCGACCAACTTGTTAATACCATGCAAGTTAATACCTGTTCTCTATTGAAATAAGGGCAATTAGATCTGAGTTCCTTCCTCCAACCCAGAAGAAATCCCTATGTCTTTTACCCACTATCTGGGTAAAAACCATCAATGACTTGATAGGTTTGAACAAAACAAAGGATAATTTGTTGGTTGAAAAGCCCTAAAATTATCCTTCAGCCAGCGTCTTCATGTCCTGACAACTGTCCTTCAAGTCCGAGTGTCCTCTAACAGCCAAACCTGCCCCTGTGGTATCAACCTTCCCACTCCTTCTCCAGTGTCAGTATTCAGGACTTGGTCCGCAGCAAGGGGATGAAAAGACCAGCTGGAGTATCTAATATCTGTGCCCACAGGTCCAGACCTTTGTTTTTCTTTCATACAGAAAACTAACAGTTCTTTCTAAACATACTTTACAGCAGAATTCCCAGTTAGACCAGAAGCCTCAAAATGCTCCAAAGCTCCTAACAGAACAGCCACCTACTGGCTTCTTTGTTGTGAGAAAAATGACTACTTTTTCATGAGTTTCTGCCACTTCTAATAGTCTAGAAGCCATTTAAAGTAACTTAAGCGTACAGTTACCGGGGGAAGTCTCCATCCTGTTCATATTGCTCTCTTCTGCGTTAAGGAAAGCAGAGTTTTAACCCAGCAAGTTGGCCATTCTTTTTAAAATCCAAGCACAGCACAGCTCCTAACCATGTTTTCCAGCATCGTTCCATTGGACGACCACACTACGTGAAGCTGTATTTCTTTTGCTCGTCTTAACAAATACAACTATTAAACTCACTGACAACCATCGTTTCCCATGCTTAAAGACAGTTTATAAATGCAGGGACTCATCATTATTTTCTCTACGCTTTCCACAACTGTAGCGCCCGCTCCGATCTCTCCATGCTATACTAATAACCCAAGGTTGTTAAGAGCCCCAGCCCACCGCCAGGGACCCTTGTGATCGTAAGACTGAAGGAAAGGCCTGAGAAGGGCAGGCGCAGAGGAGGGACTGCTGCTGCTGCTGCGCTCTCCTCGCACGGCAGTCCTGCCCTAACAGTTTGGGCCATCGTGCCTGATTAAATTTTCTGAATTTCCACATGATCCTTATTGCTTCTGATGTTCCGTCTGGAAGCCAAAGGAAAGTTTGCATCAAGCCTGCAGGAGCGCTGGGGAAAGGCAGCGCTGACATTGATCGCCCTGTTTAGCTCGCTGTAACTGGATTGCTTTCAGACACATATGCTAGTACCAATTCATTTGCCCTTAATTGATCACAATTTTGTTTCATAAGAGTCAAATAATGCTCAGGAGGCCTCATTAGGGCTACGGCATGACTGAATACAGCTGACGCCAAAGATATCTCTAAGCAGGTAAGCTTAGTGTCAGGTTAAATTCCACTGAAGACAGCAAAGCTTTACTCCTTCAACACAAATGCGTTACCAGCAAGAAAGTCCTTAACAGCCATAAGGCTGTGGGTTAGATTTCAGGTAAACAGCATTCATTTCTTTAACCTACGAATTCTTTTTAAACGTCAAACACGAAAAGTGAACTTTTTGGGGGGAATTGTTGTCAAGCACTCAAACAACCCCTCGTTTTCAAAAACCACCTATCGAGCACTGGCATTGACCACACAAGCCGCGTACATGAGTCTACCTTCTCGGGCTTCTTTTAAAATACCAGACCACAAAGGAGCTGAATCCACATAAAAGCAAACAAAGATTGGGCTTGCTCTTCTTTTCTTCAGCTGGAATAGAAATCAGCTTTATTGATTACTTTAAAGAAGCGCAATGCACACAAACAGGGATTATCCGTGGAACTGAAGTGGGGGCTAAACGTATAGCTACCTGCCCATCCGACTGGTCCCATATAAGTCGGCCAGCACATGGAAAGGAGCCCTCGGGGCTCGCATTTTGCTAAATTGGAAGCATTTTCTATCCGCTAAGCGGTCGGAGCACAGCCGGGCTCCAGTATATTCTCTCTCAGCGTGGCTCTGCAACCCGGAGTCGAATCTCCAAGCACCCACATACACCGCACACGCTGCGGCCCTTCCTGGGTTCCCCCAGACACGCAGGTATCTTTGGGGATTGCAAAAACATCAGAACATCCCCACCTCGCTCGCGCTGTTTTAGTCTCCCAAAGCCTGCTCTGCTGCAGATGATTACTTCACATCCTACACTCCCTCACCCCCTGGCAGTCCAGATTCGCTAAAACAGTCACACCAAAGCGGGGTCGCACTTCTCGTTTAGCATTAGAGAAGGATCCTTTGCAGCCAACAGCTGTTTCCCCTAACAGCACAGGGGCCCTGGAAATGGGCAAAAAGCCCCATAAGAATCCCAATTCTTTTAAATCCTTGCAATGAACTCCAAAGAAAATATGCGCTTAGAAACATGGTCTAAAACGCACGCGTTGGATTACTGGGCTCAAACCTCTGTCATTGTTAGTCATTCCATTAGTCATCAATTTATCAAATTTCATGTTAAAAATGGCTAGTTTCTCACTCTCCTCCCCTCCGTTCCAAAACTGTTCCCCAAACTTCGCTCCTCTGCGGGGTAGAAACCTCTAATTCCAGCCTATGTTTTTGTTCATGGCCATTTTGTTGCTGTGCCAATACTGCCTTTTAGCTCAAACTGTTCTCTTCTGATGTATTTATAAACAGTAAGCGTCACATTTTGTTAAGCTAAACCAAGGCAAAATCCACCAGAAGCTCTGCTGGTTTTTGCAGTCGCCGTTATCTTGCTTCTACAGAACCACAGCCATAGTAATCAGGCCAAAAGCCTTGAGTTTAATCTGGCTGCCAGTCTGACAGCCAGCTAACTTAAGGTGCAAAACAGCCTCTTCTGCATAATGCAGACTGCACCTTGGGGGCAGAGATAACTGCGCAAATAAATGAAGCCTTTTGTCCTGGCATCTGGAGAAGGTGCTAGAGGAGAGCACTATTTCACAACCGTAAAAAAGGCTGAAGACAGAGAGAGGACGTTTTGGCAGCCAGCAAGGACAACGGCTTGGTTAGTGGGCTCTGCTTCTCCAGAGCGCAACGGATCTGAATTTGGTGGGAGCCTCCAGTGGTCCAGTGCAGAAATGTGAGACCTGACCAGTGACACACTGGGAAGCGAATGAGGCTGTGGTTTATTACGGCTGAAGTGCTGGCTGACATCCAAGAGGGAGACTTTACCCTCCTCTCTGTGCCCATCCACACATTCCTGCCACCTTCCTGCAGCAGCCCTTACTCTCAGCTTGGAGTCCCGTGTGAACCAGCCAAAATGCCATGATTTAGTGAGGGAATTGCTTTGCATTGCAGAATTTGGGCTCTCAGAGCAATGTGAATGGTCACTACTTATTTTTATTGACTCAGAGAAAGACAAGCTAGCAAACAGGGTTTCACCCTTTCAGTTCTTTGCCAGAGCAGCTTTACTGGCTATGGAAACCCAACTGATAGCATAAAAGTCTATCAGGAACTTTGAATGATGAGGATAACTTGATCAAAAACTCTGAATTTCTCCAAAACTCCAGAGCTATAACTAACTTTTCTGTCCCAGAAATCACAGATCTTTAGAACTTGCTTCTGCTTGAGCAACCGATAGTTTTTGCTGTGACCAGCTCAATCCGTTTTGCCAGTAACTTTAGACCAGCCTCTCCCTCACTTGCTTTACGCTGCTCCAGCTGAGTACACGCTCGAGCGTGCAAACATCTCCGAGTGCCAGCACACCTTGCACCCACCACCAGCTGGGCGCCGCTCGGAGGCTCCTCCAGCCCGTGCATCCCAGCTCCCGTACGGCGCCCGGGACGAGCGGCGCCTCGTTACCGCCGCACCAAGCGTCCCGTGTAATAATCTGGGGGTTGCCTGGTAATTAAGCAGAACCCGTGCAATCATTTGAGAGCGGGCAGTAAGTACGAGCCAGCGAGAGGAAAAATGACTCTGTTCCCGTGGGGTTTTGAATCTCCAGATGGCACTGCAACATCGTGCCCAAAAGCAGACGGCTCGATACAAAAGCAAGTGTGGCAACAGCTGAGTCAGCCTGCCTGCTGCGCCTAATTACTCATCCCATTGAGACCACCGCTTACAGGCTACGAATGCCGGAGCTGCCCTTTCGTTTCAATTTAAGCCTCAAATATTAAAGCCTTATACATACTGTGTGCATAGAAGCTGAAGAAAAACATACTGTTTCGTCCTAACAATCTGACATAAAACGAGACCTTGACAGCACCATAAATTAACCCCAAGACCTACAGTGAGGTCTTAGGAAAGGGTTCAGGCCGCAAGTTAAGCGAGGTTGCCTATCATTATTCTTGCCCTGGGAGGTAATGCAAAGCGATAGCAAAACCAGGAGGGGCAAGGGGTAGACGTCAGAGCCAGCGACTGAAGCGCAAGGAGAAGCCTGAAGCTGCCTCCGTTCCGCGCCACAGCTGCTGGCGTAGCCGGTCCCTCCTCTCAGCAAGGGGCAGTGCTCCCGTGCACATTCCCACCAAAGGCAGCCTGCTACAGAGAGCATTTCAGAGACCCCAGCAAAATACAGCTGCTAAAACCTCATCAAGGTCAGTCTCCCATTGCAGACACTCATATCATGTAATACCTTACATAAACCTACCGAGCTCGATCTTAAAAGCCGTTCATTTCCTTGCTCTGACTGCCCAAAGCATAAACCTATTTCAGAGTATCAGTCTTTAGCAGTCAGCAAACTTCACAGATGAGATGACCTCCTATGGCCAACAAAGGCCACACGAGCACAACACACGCACCGAACGGAAGAATCCCAAAAGCTGAGCTGTGCCTCGGTCCGCTTAGCCAAGCAGGGAAAGAAAGGATCAGACTGCTGGACTCCTCAGGGATGCCAAGCATATATTGGAGCCATGATTCAATCAAATGCAAGAACCTGTCACACAGAAAGGCCCTTCTCAACATCCAACAGGTTTTCCTCTACACTGACTATATTTTGTGCTCATGAAACAAAGCTCAGCTTTCTTTTGGCGGTGCTTTGCCCAATACACTTGACTTGCTCTTTCAAAGAAATCTCAGCATTTCATTGTGATGGTATCTGGAAGTGCTGAAATGTTGGGGCTGTCCTGCAAGACAGCTTAAAAACCACATTGTGTTTATTGGGCTAGCTCAGTACTGATCTATTAATCATCATAAAAACATCAGCTGGCACAAACCACCTGGGTCACTAAATCCAGACCCTCAGGCAACCATGTAATGAGTATTCATTCTTCTGTGTCCATAAAACATCTGCTCTGTGTAGCCTTAACACTCCCTATCTGTTTCTATTTATTTATGATGACTCCCCAAGAGGCAGCAGCAGGTGATCTAGAAGCGGAGGCTCAGGGAGCTGCAGAGACACTGCCAGGGACCTGCTTGGCTGGAGCGGAGGCTCGTGAAGAGCAGCCCGGTGCTGTCCTCAGCCTGCAGTCACGCCGACTGGCCCTTCCCTGCTCTCACCCATGGCTGGAGTCTCTCTCCCGCCTCCTCAGTCCTGATACCCCTTTACTTCTGATTTCTTCTTGGCTTCTGCCGCTCCAGCCTTGCTCCCTGCTCATGCTGGGTTTCATGTTTCTAACGTGCTCTAGCAACCTCCTACAAGAGCAAGACTTCTCCAGCTACAGAAAGGGGGGGGGGGAAAAACCCACATCCTGGGCAGCTAATCACAAGCAAACAGCACAGTTCGTATTTGAATATGACAAACTGAGAGCAAGATAAATAAATAAGTAAATAAATAAATAAAATCAGGTTATCGTCTTGAACTACAGGTACAGTTGAGGAAATTGCAGTGTATTTGCTGACATTAAGGGAGCATATTTGATGAGAATACTATGTGCTGAACATCCATCCAAATCCAGTTTTAGGCAGATTATGGTGTCATAAATATTAGATGGAGAGGGAGGCTGGAGCTCATTTTGTTGTGGTAGGAGGCAATCTAGCACAAACTCCCCTCGCTCCTAATGTTTAGCGGGGGAGCGATATGAAATGCAGCTGAGCAGCTCTCATCTAGGCAGGGGAGGCTGGTGGGGACATCCGCGCTAGTCGCTTCACTGCAGTAGTGTTCTTACATTTTTGAATCCTCTGTAAAGCACCTGGAGTTCTCTTTTAGTGAAATTTGTCTGTGCTTCAAGCTGTTCCAGTCCTTCGGGTCTATGGCACACTGTAGTCATTTCTAGTTCATCTTCAATTTTATCTGAAAGAGAAGATACAAAAATATTTATTTAGCTTGTTACCTTGGCTCTGTTAATATGATGGATAGTACAAATCAGATTTCAAGAGCAATAGAGAAAAAAATCCATGACGGAACTGATCAGCATTATGGCTTTAACCCCTTGAAAGCAAAGTAAAAGCCAGACGAGTAGAGCAGCGTCTCCCACTTGGTACCCCGCGGGGCTGCCCGTTAGCGCTCTACCCGCGGAGCAGAAGCTGCTGGTACGAACAGAAGGGCAGGCAGCAGGTATGGTGCTCCAGAAGGCAACACCAGGTATTTCTCATCTAAACACTGAACCAGCGTGGAGGAATAGGCCTTTCAAAGTACTAGCTTTAAAGAAGGGTGCGCAAACATAAGTGAGAGAGCAGACCACGCTTAAGCATATTAGACAACTGCATGACACTGAGGGCAAACAGTGACAGAAACTCTTCTGTACGGTAACCAAAGTGCTTGCTATGGAGACGCTAAAGGTCACCTTCATCCTAGGAGAAATTCAAATGACGCCCAAAGTTGCTGAATCTGGAATGAATCCAACCTGTGTTTGTATGGGCTTTTTAGGGAAGTAGATAAGCAGTAAAATGTGTATTTTATTCAAGAGATAGCTCTCCCACAAGGAAGAAAAATACTCGAGACATGTCATGGTCTACCCTCCTATCCTCTGTGTTTGGGGGTCTCACAGGGCAGCATCTGTGGGCCTTGAGCACTGAAAATCCAGGCCTAAATATTGTGCTCAAGGTCCCTTGCAGGGCATTGGGCAGTTCAATGCATTTAATTATGCCCTTCCATGCCTTTTCACATTAAAAGCTTTGGGAGGCCGGGCAAGAAAGGTAAGCTCACTTCAGCTTACTCTCTTAACCTGTACTCACTCTTGGAATAACAACTTAACTCTAGTCAAAGAGGTCAGAGCATACAGATAGACCATAGCCTAAATATGAATGAAATACATAAGATTCAAATAGGTTGGCAATGGAATTTGGGTTTGTAGCAATACTATATTTCAGTACTTTCAGTAGTTAAATTTAACACTCTGCCATCAGGCAACACCAAAGCGGAGAAGTGGAGATCAGTTACTTTGTGCAGCTCTGAAAATCCAGAGTAGAAATAGCACGACTGAAGATAAAAACCAAAGGCTCTCCTTCCAAGAATTATTTTTTAAAGATATACACAACGAGACAGAAATTCCTTCCTTCTCGTTGATCAGAAAGGGGAAGGGAAAAAAGAAAAAGAAAAGAAAAAAAAGAAAAAAGAGTGAGATAGAGAGAACCTCCTCCTCGTGCTTGTCCAATTCACAAGAAGCATCTTTGCATGCTTCTATTAGGAAACACTAGTTTGATGACTTGTGGCATCTTAGACAGCCGCATCCCAGCCTGGTTCCCAGAGCGTTAGACACACTGAAGTCATACCGGCATGTTCAGCACAAACGCTTTCAAGCTGTTCATCACTGTGGTTTCAAAACTGCTTTCCCATGGCAATGGAAAGGTTAAAGTTAGGGAAACTACATATGACTCCAAAGGCAGTTCATGGAGATTTATGGGGATCAGCTTTTGAGAATTTTAAGACATATACCAGAATAGAAAAATATATATCTGTCAGGAGAAATGCCTTTTAGGAGGCGTAAGGGTTATGGAAAGTGTAAGGGAATAAAGGTGAGGGACTTTGTAACAGCATTGGATAGAATGAGAGTATCAACACTCATTTATGATGTAGAAAAGCAGCTGAAAATTGGCAAATGGCAGGAAGAGACCTGAAGGAGGCACCTTCTTCACCACCCGAAGGGAGCAAGGAGAGGCTGGAAATTACAGATCCTGTTAGAAGGAAGGGGATGGAAAAGGATGTCTGCTAGAGGAAAAAGAACAGGTAACGTGAAGTAAGGGAAAAAAGGTGCTTTCTTTAAAAGAGTACAAATGTCACAACATGAAGGAATGCAGAAAAGGCTGCAGAAAGAGAAACAAAGTGGGGAAGAAACTCCTTAAAAAGAGGGGAGGAGAATGAGTGGTGGAAACAAGGAGGGAGGAAATCAGTTTACAAGGCAGCCAGGTTAGGGAGACTCGTCACGAATCCCTACGTCGTATAAGCAGCCCCTTTCGGTTTACCTTTGGTTAACCACAAGTCACCCGAAACTCTTACAAAAAGCACACAAATCCAAACTCCTTCCCCCATGTTTCCCTGCCGGCCCCCAGCACAAGGAACAGTTTGCACATAATCATGCCAGGTGTTGTAAAACTCCCTGGTAGTTTGAAACAACTACAGAACCTCAGCTCAAGAGTTGCATATCTTTTGCTAATCCAGATGTCCTTTATATGGACAGATGCAAAGGTAGGGCCTTGGAATTATTTTTTTCTAAATATTCTTGAATAAATCATTACTTGGTGAAACACTGTAATTTAATAATGATATAGTGCCTTTTGATAATGCTGCCTCATCCGGTGAATCATTATTTCAAAAGGGCGCAATTCATCTTCTTCAGCTTGTCCTGCAAGGATTGGCTTTTCCAACAGACGGTTCACGAGCTTTGGTCCCACAGGACAGATTTAACATTTTTCATGTTTAAAATAAACCAGATTGTTGTAGATTCCCTTCCATTCCCAATGCTGAGAAATGTACCTCTTTCCTTTATAGCAGACTGCAGAATGGAAATTAGGAAAAACTCATCCCTTTCAAAAGAACGCTCTGTTTTTCCCTTCCGTTCTCTGTTCCAGAACCAGTGTTATCTCTCTGCCGCGGATGGTTCCCGGCGAGTTAACCCTTTCGCTCTGCTTCCGCTTCCTTTCCCATCAGCAACAGTATTGAAACTTAACAAAAACTTCTGAAGCTTTAGATCTGGCCAAGAGGGCGCTCAAACCAAAACTAGATCAAAACTTTTCAAAGCAGCACACTCTGAAAATGCGGATTTCCCCACGCTTTCACAGCGTAACCGCTTCCGGAGCGGGATGGGCCGGAGGGCACCCGGGCGCGTTCCCGGGCCCCCGGCGTGAGCAGCGGCACGGTCCCGGTGCCCCCGGCGCGACACGCCAGTCCCAGGCACTTCTCGGAGCCTCACTGCGGAAAACAAACACGAGGAAGACTTACTAGCTCATTTCATCTATCGCTTCCCAACAAAGGGCTACTTTCCATCACGTTTCATGATCGCTTTTGTCTGCTTTAAAAGAGAAAACTGTTATTTTAGGACTATTTCACATTAATAGGCCTCGCCGTTCAAACATTCCCTCCCTTATGTCCATCACATATTTACATTTAAAGTTTTCTCAGTTGCCATCCAATATTCAAAGATTTTCCTTCAGCAACATCTCTTTTCATCCCTTTCCCCTTTCCAGCAAAAGCCTGCAATGGGCGTAGCACAGTCCCACGAGAGCAAGACCTGTACGTGGGTACCTAAGGACGAGGTCTGCGATGCACGACTATCATTTACAATGTCATGTCTTCTTCCCCCTATAGATTTCTTCATCATTGTTTGTTTCCTTTCACTGTCTTCTCTTAAGTCACCTCTTTTAAACCTTTGCTTCCATTCTCTGACACACTCTGAATTAGCCACAGTAGCCTCAATGCCACAAAAAGAGATTGCTGCTTCCTCATCTAACGTTGACTTTTTTCATGCATATCTTATTTCTTCTTATTCACATTTGCACATCACATCACACTCTGGCTCAGACTCTTAAGGCTGTCTCTGCATGCAATATTAGCTCTTGCACCTATAAACACTGCATGTTTTCTTAAATGGAAGCTCACTTTATAGTGGTGAGTGAAAATAAAAGTGCATATATATATATACACATACATACATATATATATAACACACACACACGGATACAAGCACATGTTCAAATTTTTACTAGGAAAGCATGGTCTTAAGATATCTAATATCATGCTCTCTCTAGTTTTTGTCTAGTTTAAAGCCTACCTCTCCCCAAGAGATTCAGATCTGGGAAATGGGCACACTACTGGTTTAAAGTAGTAGTCTTCTCCTCCTTCAGTTTGCAGCCACATGAACAGAGGTAAGGTTTGCTCGGAGACGATGCAAGGGATGCGGAGGGTCATGTCCATGGCTCAGGTGACATGGTGCGACCAGCAACTGCAGCCATCAAATACAGCCTGTGCTTGCAGCAGCTAATTTGCACTAGGACTAAGCTATGCGCTGGCGTGCGGAGACGCCGAGCTCAGGGTCTGCATGCCGCGCCGCTGGCTTAGCAAGCCCTGCACCTTTGCAAGTACGTCCAGATTTATCATTACGGATCTCAAAACAGGACTCTGTTGGATTATCTGTGCTTACCGATTAGATACGCTCAGTGACTAAAGCAGGAGGTTTCTCCTGCTTGCATGCACTGATAAATGATACTTGATTTTTTTATTTTTGGCTCCAACACTTGTTGAAACCGCTCGTGGCTTGGTCACCTCCACACAGGACAGTGGCAGTTCTGTCCGAGGCTGCTGATCCCCTGGGCCTTTCGGCAGGTGCTGAACAGGCTCGTGCCTTGCTCGGCTGTTTTTCTTGCCATCTGCTCACAAACGGAGGAATGGCAAACACCCCTCCCCAGCTCGGAATTTGCCTCTGGCCACTTTTTTACAGCTGCTTTGTCAACAGGGTATGAACTCCTGGGGCTGGCAGAAGCAGCTCTGATGATCTTATTCCAAAGTCCGTCCAGGTTGTAATAATTATTAATTTTACATTTTTGTGCAAAAGATCATCTCTGTTTGCTTAGCCCACAGGATATGCATATTTTGTATATCAAACAAAATAAATAGTGGCTTCACTGTACAAAGAATAATAAGCCTAACACAGTTGTATGCATATGCATATTTTATGGATTGCTGCTAATGAAAGATATTGTATTTCATTTCTCTGCTGCTTGCTTGAGAGCGGAGAACGAATTTTCATTGGAACAGATCAATATTTTAACTGAACGCACACTTTGGAAATTACTTGACAAGGCTTGATTTATACATCCTTTCATATTTGTTCTAATTTTATCTTTTGTTACCTTTACAACTTGAAGATTTTCATACTCAGACTGCTTGCAAACAGTCTTCTGTTCCAGTGTAGTAAACAACGCTGAAAAGAATTTATATTCCCCCCAGTGATAAAACAGAGTAATTTAAGACTATTCATGTAAAAGCTGGCTTGTACAGGCTACACACCTATGGACAAAGTTGTTTCATCAGGGGGAAAAACAGCTTTTCAGCCACCGCTGAATGCTGCTGTCCACCACGGAGCTGGGCAGAGGGACTCGCTCCTTCTCCCGCCCATGTTGAAGACAGTAATTTGATTGATTTTAAAGACAAACGACCTGCTCCAATATTTCACTTCTCCGAATCTTTCCGTTCTATTGGAACATGGACACATTTTTCTGCCACGTTATGCACAAAGATATTATCAATTCGTCTTAAAAATACATGGGTAACATAATGCACAGCCACGAGTTAGCTACCCAAACGGACGCCCAGCCTAACGCCGAGTTACTGGACGCCCAACATCCACTGCGGACCCATCCAGCCGTCAGCCAGCACTAGCGGCAGGGGACAGACAACGTGCCGCTGGCGACGCATGGGCAAAGCACTTCTCAAAGCCTCTGCTGATAGCCAATCTTCTAGTACCTGCTTTACCTCCGTAATTCCATAGAAAAATGCCTAATCCATATTCTACAGATCCAACAGTCCTTTCTTCATAAGCTAAGAGAAGAAATCCATCACAGATGGTGCCGACACCATATTTCCATACTGTTAAATACACAGTCTTACCCAAAAGCTGAGGTTCTCCTTGCTGGGCCAGACCTATTAACTTCTTGTGAGGCTTAAGAGCCACCAAACCCCTTCCCCACGGTGCCCACCCGAAAAAACACCCAGCATTTCCAGCGCTCTGAACCCACGTGCCTTATAGACTAGCAATGGAGATGCTTCATCGTATTATTAGGGCTGGCCAAGGACAATCTCAGGCCCAAAACACTGTTTAACAGGAGGGCGTAAGAAATGAGTTAATAAAAATGCAAACGCCCCCCCGTCCCCTGCTTCTGAAAGCTGTGAGATGAAGCATTGTCCCACCAGGCCGCACAATTAACAGGGGAGGGTTTTAAAAAACATTTTGCTTATAATAAATACACTTTTTGTTAAAGAAAAAAAATCAAGAAGTAAAATATGACTAACGTGCCCAATGTTAATTGTAAAACTGACAACTGTTAGATGAAATGGGTAATTTTACAAGTACAGCAGAAGGGGATTAAATTATGTGCAAGAATTATTAGGCTGCATCTTATTTTTATTAAAAAAACATTAGCTATATTTTAGGAGTAAGGACCTGAAGAAAAAATTAACTCTAGTTTATCTACGACACCCTCAAAATTAATCTCCAAGCAGCATACTTGCTTGGCCAGATCTCGCAGGAGATAGACCTTGCTGGTGGGAAACAAATTGCAAATTTTCGAAAGTTTCATAAAGAGAAATAAGTACGGGCCTGAGTCCATAAACGTTCGTTACGGCAGAAAGCTGTGGGAATGGGAGTTAGGGAAGAGTTGCATTTCCCGCTGCCTTACGGATGCAAACCCTGGACCCTGTCTTTAGTTTTTCTGCCGTTGGCATAAACAGGAGGACATGCACTTCTGCAAAGTCGTTTGAGGTCTGTGGTTCGAGATCCCTGGGGGAAAGGCTGATAGAAAGTACAACTCCACTAACCCAAACAGTCCCTTTTAGATCAAGAGAGTCGCCCATTAGCAAGATTTCTGTGCGCTTTTATGTGTTGTCGCCAAGACAAAAACTAGCCTTAGCCTTTACACAGCCTAATCCTGCAAACACTACCAAACCAACAAGCCTAGCACGGCAGGTAATGAGGAAACTGTGGGCTTGTTCCCACCAGTATTCCCAGAAAGGCAGCTCAGATAGAAACATATTTGCACCTCTATGAAGCCTGAAAAAGGGTTAAGCAAAATCCGCTCATGGCAAACGTTAATAAAAAAAGGGGTACTGAAATATCAAATATTAAACACATTTAATTAAACTTGAACAACCCTTTATTAATAAATTATTATTATTATTGCCTGCTGAAGAGATCAATTTCCAC
Source organism: Apteryx rowi (assembly GCF_003343035.1). Taxonomy (NCBI): domain Eukaryota; kingdom Metazoa; phylum Chordata; class Aves; order Apterygiformes; family Apterygidae; genus Apteryx; species Apteryx rowi. The sequence continues at coordinate 1,282,812 of NW_020448085.1, forward strand.
ACCAAAGGGACTCTCCAGCCGACAGAGAAACAAAAAGGAATTGATGTCTCTGCACATCCACTCTCTTTTCTTGAAATTGTCCTTTGACTCTTTCAGCTCCGTTTTCCCCACTACCTCACCCACGCCAAATTAATTACACAAGCAGCCGCGCTTAACAAGGGTGTTAGGCCTGCGCGAGCCTAGAGCGGCACCAGCCGTGGAGAAAAGCTGCATGAAAACCTGATGTTGAACAAAATTCTGAGATTAAAAGCAGTCGAATTTTAAGGTTTTCTTGGCTAATCCTTGCAAACATCTGTGCAAACAGTTATGTACAAGTATTTCTTCCACCTCTTTACTCCTTTAATTGATTTCACTGTTGAGCGTGGGGAAGCTAGCACAGGGGTCAGCTGTCAGGAAGGAGGTGCTGGAGCAGTCCGAGGCCATGGGTACCTCCAAAACATCTCTGGCACAAGGCTAGCACTAGCTAGAATAATTTGAGCAGTCCTTTTCCTGCAATGGCAAACATGACTTTCAATGATTTTGCAGACACTGTATTAATGCTACCAATTATTAGAAATAGCATTATATTGGCCACTCCCAAGGTAAGAGATACCACTGCAGTGGACCTTACTTGGGACAGTAGTTTCTTCTTTGCTTGCCTTGCATATCCCCACCTTTCTGTAGCAGTGGGTATAAGAGGAACTTTGTTTGGTTTGCTGTCGAAGGGGCTGGAAATCTACTGAGAGCTGGCTGGGTGCTTGGCTGCGTTTCCACCGGAGGCTGCAGAAAATGTTCTTTTGGGACAAGCGTTTTCCTCCAAGCAGCTGTTGGGAGGTGAAACTTTCACTGGCAAATAAGCCTCACTAAAAGCGTTAGGAAACTGCTTCACTCCTGATGATTTTCAAGAAACTCCCACCGATTTTGAGTACTTAAATGGCCAAGTACTTGCCTCAGCACGTCACGCGATAAAGCATTGCGCCCAGAAAGACTTGCAGGTTGAGCGAGAGCAGGGACGACCTTCATCCCCAGCACGTTACTGCCACCCAGCTAGAGGGGCTCAGCCATTCCCCACGCCGGACGCTTACCCTGGCACCCGGGCAGTTTTCAACTGCCTTTTATTTTGTTTGTTGCCAGCATGGAAAACGAGAATAAACTCAGCCAGGGGAACCTGCTTCCTGTCTTTAAAAAAATAAATAAATAAGAAAAACTTTTGCTACAGAAATTATATGACCAATGTAGTCAAACTGGTTTAAATTTTACCTCTCTGATACACGTAAAACCATCGGGCAGGGTCTAGGAAAAAGTAAGAAAAAAATTTAACAAAAAGAATGTGACAACCATATACAACTTTGTCTTTTTTTTTTTTTCTTCCAATTTTAAGGTGGCAGTGGATGGGATCTGTAAGTGCCATGGGGTGCCCTTTCCCAGTGACGGTAGGATTGCTTCCAGGTGTATTTTACACGTGTTTCTTTGACAAACTGCCTCTTTCCCTTACCCCAGACAGTAGGAAAGGAAGCCAGCGCTCCCCTTCCCCTGTGCGACTGCGAAACTCGGGGCACCGTGTGAAGCGGAGCATGCACACAGCCATGCACCCATGCAACCACCCATGCGCACGGCAAGACAGCAGTGCAGCAGTCACCCCAGAAGCTCTGATAAGGAGCACTTGGCATGCAATTTTTGAAGTCTAAACAGAGGCCTTCCTCTGACAACAAGAGGTGCCCACAACCTTCTGCTTCCTCACCATAGCTTAGCTCTTCAGCAGCTGTAGAAATAAAAAACGACTAGTACAGGCAAAGAAGGTGGTCTGCAAGTCTGTGCAACCTCTGCTCTTTGGAGCCACTTCACTTGCAACATGACAATTTCACACTATCCTCACAACCCGTGGGAGAAAATTTCATTAGCAAATCAGGTTAAAAATAACTGAATTAATTGTATTTTAAAGGTATGTACGTGGTTTCTCTCGGCATCTGTTTCTTTTTACTGGAGAATTTGGCGCCCGATTTGATCTGCAACCATCTGCGAAAGGCCTAAGAGTGCTGGTTGGTCCATTGCTACCTGCAGTTCTCCCAGCCCATCCTCCACCCTGTGCAGATCCTGCCTTCGGACAGTCCAGCTTCAACTATTTCCTTACTTTCCATGCAGTCAGTGCCACCAGATGCCCCAAAGCCTTCCTAAACTCCCTCTCACCGCACCACCTCTCCTTCAGTATCTTAGCCCTCCCCGCCGACAGTGGTGAAGCACCAGGACCTCACCCTGTTTCACTCTACTGGTGCAGTAACCCAAGGGGCAGGAAATGTCATTGCCCCTCTGAGCACTAAAAAGGCTCCAAGGCCCCCAAAACTGTGCACTTCTCACTGCTGCGTGCGTTTCTCTGCAGCTTGAGGTTAAAGGAAAAGACGTATGTAAGGGCAGCCTGGGCTCACGCCGCATGTGCTGTACCAGTCCTTGCTTTTCTCTGGGTAGATGGAGAGCCCCGAGACCTCACTCTCCTGGGTAAGCCTTGCAGCGGCAAGATTTCGTTCCTCTCTTTCATGAGCTGTTACTGTTGGAAGTTTAGCTTGCTCTTGATGGAGACATAGCTGGATTAAATGAAAAAGTCTTTGGGACTGAAAGTTAAACATTAGCAAATCACCCACTGTCTGGGAAAATCTGCTTTGCAGAGCAGTCCAAGGACAGGAAGGAAGGGAGAAAAATTTCCCATTTAAAGTCTAATAAGCACAGTTCTAAATTTGCATTCTAACACTAGCTGTAAACTAATTTCCATCCATAGAACAAAGAAATGTAAATGCAACCATTCATTAGAGAAAGCATGATAATAGTGTCCTGATTTGGTAAGGGTGAAATCAATGAATAAGAGAAGAGCTAGCACGTATGGAAAGGTCCCACTGCGAATATTGGATTTGAAAAGATGAATACTCAGAGATGATCAACAGATAGCAGAAAGACAATAGCTGTGCTATAAAAGAAAAAGGAAAGGACAATCTGCTTTTCTGTATTGGGAAACTTTGTGGGTTATCAAAACTTTAGAATGAAGATAATACATTTTGAATATAACAAATATATATATATATATATATTTTTTTTTTACAAAGATAGGGGGAGAAAGCTCTTAAGAGATTAAAACCCCCTCATTTAACAATACATTTTTCTTCATCAGCTGAAAAACTTCACAAAAGTCAGCTTTCAATGGCTGAACTGAAAATTAATTCCCTTCCTGAATATTAAAATTAGAATTAAAGAGTTTTTGGCTCAGAATCTATATATTTTTTACTTAACATTGATTTGCTCTTCTTTGAAAACCTGTATTTTTTCAATGAGCTCAACAGAAAACATCTTAATCATCCAAGTTCATGTGCTTATGTCTACTTAGCAGATTAAATAGGATAAATAAAAGAAACCAGAATGTTGCTACTGACGCTTCCAAAAGCTCTTCTTAAAACAGGCAAAAGCAGTTTCTGAGGACTTGAGTATTTTTCTCGTTTCTTCCAAAGAGTCTAATGTTTTTTTCCTAAAATGACACCCATAATATGGATTACTCTCTGGACAGTCGAAACAGAGCAACAGCATCAGCTCTGAGCAACTACGGATCAACCAAAAGGAAAAAGAATTGACAGAAGTTCAACTGATCATTTTGAAGATTATTTCTAATATGCCGGTGGTTTGTTCACAAACAGCAGGTAATACCATATCCTCAGTACCATAATCGAGCTATCAGAGCCATGCTTGTGGAGCATGACTGTCCACCTGGAGATGACACAAGGCCAGCTGGGGCCAATGCAAGAATACATCTTAACTGTTTTAAATCCAGTTGCATTTTTCAATGTGATTTGCCTTGAAAAGTTTCCTGAATTTGTAACCTAAAGAAAGCCAGAGATAAACAAACACAAACCTTCCAGGTATCGAAATAAGATGAGGGAGGTAGAGATGAAAGAGAGGGGAAAAAAAGAAAACGGTTGAATTTGCAGGCATATAATCCTATTTTAGCACGTTGACACACTAAGAAGAGGGCTACACGTCCCCCATGACGCTCCCGCAGGCAGTACTTTCCACTCTTGCCCACACCTGTTCCCCTGAAAGTGGCAGAAGCTGCCTGAACATCACTAGGATTTTGTGCCATTCTGGTTGCGCCGGCCGAGAAGGTCTTATGCACACAAATGTCAATGCTCGACTTTGATCCTATTCTCCAAGCAAATAAACATGGCATAAAGTATTTATTTCATCGCAATAATCGGTCCTATTGTATAGCAGAGCTCCAGTACAAGGGAAAAATGGGATATTTATCCTTTTGTCTGGCTTTTCGGAAAGCAGAGCATTAGAGCACTATAGCGTGTGATGAGAGCGTGAGCTGACCTGAGGGGGATCTGCCCAGATCTCCGCTTTACCATGAGCTCCCCAAAGAGGGCTCTCAAAGTCAGAAGACACTTCTTTATTAGACTGCAAACAAGAATTATCGGCTTTTTTAACAACTCAAAGGAACTCAATAGAATAGATATAAAATAGTTTCTAAACAAATCTCCCCCTGCCAAACATACCTCAGAGGATGGGCCCATTCCTCCAGGTTGTTTTTGGGCCAGCTCGGTTGTATCCTCAGATGTGGCAAGCTATGGCCAAGCCCTCTCTAGGCCCTAGATGGGACTACTCATTTGAAAAACACGTTATTTCCTCCAGAATAGCCTCTCCCGAGTCAGCAACATCTAAACAGCAGACTCATTTTTGTCCGAAAAGACACGGCATGTTCCATGGCGCAGGTTGTGCTTGCAGACAGCAGCCATAGGGGCGAGGAAAGCCTCAAATGAACGTAAACCGCAGAGGGACAAAATCAATTCCTGGCGACGTTGTCTCGCCCACCAACACTGCGGTGTGCTGCTGCCGAAGGAGGAGTCGGTGTTAACGCGCTCACTGGATGCTACCGCGCAGACGTACCCCCGGCTCAGCAGGCTGTCAGACCTGCCTGACACTTTAGGTTGCCAAATTCCCCCGAAGATCACCCAGACGTGGGCATTAGGACCTCATGGGCAGCTCTGAACGTCCATGACTACTGCCGCCCGCAGCACCAGGCTGCTGTAATGGCTTCCACCAGGGAGCAAGGCATCTGCCACCCAAACCAGGCACCAGGTGTGCACTTCCATCTTCAGGGATCATGTAAAACAGCACAAATTCAGCGTGGCTAGTCACAAGTCTGATCCAATGCGCCCTTTCCCTGCTTCCTGGATTTCAATGCTCCCTGGTCTCGCAGCTGCCTCCAAGTCCCCTCATCCAAAATCCCTCCTCCCTGGCGCAGCAGCAGGTCCTCGCCAAGGAAACACCATCCCGTAGTGAGCTGGCCCCAAAGGGAGAGGAGGAGTCCTGAGCGGTTTGGGGAAAGACATGCCTCCTCCAGGAGCCTGGTGTTTGAACCCATCAACTGGTATTCTCACCATGAAGATTCAAGTCCATGCCTGACCTGGTTTGGATCTGTTGAACTTAAAAGTCCAAAATACTTGTATGTCCAAATCCTCGTCGGCCTGGGAGAAGCGGGGCCTCTGCTCACCGGGGCCCGCTCAGGGCTGCTCTAAGGGGAGCTGGTTGCTCCCGTTCGGGCTTTCTCCCATCTTTTTTGTACTTGTTTCCTCACCTCTCTTGGACCCAAGCAGACTAACTACTTTGGTACTTCAAGCAAAGGAGGTTTTTTTTCTCCTAATGTATCATTTTTGACCTATCAGAAAAAATCTCACCTCAGTGATGATAAGATAGAAAGTTCACTTATTCTGCAGGCACCTAGTCTAGTGTAACGGTCTCCCCAGTAGCCCCAGGGTTGCTCTCCGAGGCAAGACTTGGGGGGTTGGATTAACTTCAGCAAGAAACACGTTTCACAAACACAACGCAGCCAGTGGAAGCTCAAAAGCCTGCGGTTGCGTCATGTCCAGCACGAAGGAGGGATGAAAAGGCCAACGGACAGACCTCTCCCCACGGCAGGCTCTGGTTGGGTGAAAAAGAGGTAAAAACTTCCTCAAATTATGTGATTTGCTGCTTCTCTGAGTAGCCAAGGGAAAAAGAGAGCTCTGGACCTGCCCACCAGGCAGTGCTGGACCCCAGCCGCTGCCCCGGGCGCTCGGCGCTGGCTCTCCCGCGCGCGGGAAGGCGAGCCCGGCTCCGCGCCTGCTACCGAGAACAGCAGAGCGCGAACACAGCCCACGTCTCAGCGCTACTCCACGTTGTTTAAACGTCACATTTCCCCGCATCGCCACAACACAGCAAGTTATGGCACAAACAAAGCTTCACTCTACCGGCGGCGTAAAACGAGAAGTGCGCTCTTGACTATTTTCCTGCTTTGTATGGAACACAGCACATTACTCCGGATTCAAACAAGATGTTGAAGTGCCATTTAGTAACATCCCAAATCCCCACGGAAAAGTAGTAAGTGAAAAATATTTACATACCAACTTTTTATATAGTTAATTTTTGCACGGTTTGTTAAACAAATGTATTTCCTGCAATGCATATATTTTACAGGCCATGGAGCCTGGCAGTTTTACTCATTCAACATCACTTCTTTAATTCAATTTAAAACATCTCTTTCCACAAAAGACAGTTCAGGCTGACATCTGGTCCCAATCAGAAAATAATTCTATTTTGTGTGTTTTGTTGGGGTATTGAAGGCTATTTCCCCCAACTACATACAATTTCAGTTCAATATAAGGGCATAGAGTTTTCAGCCCTTGGTGGCTGTTAAGACAAGTGCTCGTTCCCACAGCAAAAACCTCAGAACCTTTTCTTAAACACCTTCCTCCTGTGGGTGGCCAAATTGGTACATGAAAAAGGGCTTGTACACTGTGTGCAAGGCAGTAGGTACATGCTCGGCATTTCAGGAAAACAGCAGCCTGTGCCGCAGAGCTTATGCACCATAAAAAAAAGCCCAGATCAGGTAAAAATGCAGCACTAACTGGAACAGGCTCCAGCACCATCCTGGCTCCGAGACCCTCCAGATCTTGAGTCTTAATTGAGCCCCACTCCCTAAAGCGGAGATGGGGCTGCCCCCTTCTCACCTCCAAAAGATGCTCTGTCCAAACCACTACCAACGCTATTTGTACATTTTGCAATTTTTTCTGCCATTTTCAAGAAATTCTTTTTATGACCCCCAAACCACCCAGGCTTTAATTCACAGAACTTTTTCCCAGCCACCAGTAATGAATGTCACTGAAGCAGAGATCCTCTGCTCTGTTGATTTCCATAGAGGTCCTGAGAAAACCTCAATCTGAAGAATTACTCCAAGGACAAGCACCCATAATCAATCCCTTTCAAAGACTGCAAGTGGCACTTAAGTCATGGTTCTAATTAAACTGAAGGAACTGCGAGAGGAGAGAGAATAAAGATACCTCTCCAACCCCCAGGAAAAAGGGGGGGGGAAGGAAAGGAAAGGACAAAAGTTTTCTTACTCTGCTCTCTGTTTCTCATATACCCTCCAGCAGGAAACCTTAAGCCCTCCAAGAAAATCCTCACAGCACATTAATGGCCTAGCAGCAGAATTCACAATAAGTCATTTCTCTTTAGGGGAATCAAAGAAACCGACATTAGAATATACTGCTCCTCTGAAAAAAGGAGTTTTGCAGAACTGGCAGTATTTCACTGGAAACGCAAAATGGTTTATGCAAATCAGTTCTTACGTGAAAACATCAGTTCAGTTCATATCCTTAGCAGGACTTGAACTGCAGAGCCTTGGTATTTGAAAAGAGGAATGTCTAATACGAATTGCGATGCAACCTAAAAGCCAGCTTGCTTGATAGCACTGATCGCTTCTTTCAGCTACTAAGTCACGGGCATCAGCAGCGTCAGCAGTGTTCCCGCTCGCAACAATACATTACAACCAGGCAGTGCCATTTCACAGCATTCAAACGCTTAGGCATCTATCTCCAATACTGCTGGAGAAGCGAATTACGCCTCAGTAGAGCTCTGGAAGAACAGGCAGTACAAAGGCAAGTTGTAAAGCCTCATCAGTAAAATGGGAATAATAAGGCTTATGCATCCAGATGCGCGTTCCCAGCGCTCCACAAAAGTCCCCTGAACTTCATTCACCCTCAGTTAATGCACCTCCCTGTTACAAACGGGTCTGAATTTTGTGCTTGGGTCCCGTATTGTTTCATGAGACAAAGCTCCACTCCAGTTATGGCAGGGGCTCTCCCAAGACTTGATTTTTTTTCTAGATTGAAATTCAGGTAGTGTTTAAAGCACACAGTAGTTCCTTCTAAATGACTTAAAGTACCACAAAGAGCAAGCTAAGGAATGCAGCCAAGAGTAACAGAGTGATGAGGCCAAAAGATGACTAACCCAAGAGCTGAAGGCAAGCATGAATTTGATGAAATAAAGGAGAAAACAGTCACCTATGTGAAGGAGGTGCACCAGATTCTTTTGCCGTACTCCCAGAGCTACTTGCAGTACCCACCGGTTGGCAGTGCTCTTTCACAGTCTACCTTACCAGCATCTACTACAAAAAACCCCAAGGAACAGTTACAAACCAACACGCAAGGTGGTCACTAATCTTCTAGCCAAATGCAACACAACCAACTTGCCCTGAGTTGTGTGAAGTTGTGTGAAGAAGTTGAGTAACCCAGGGAGATTTCCAAAGGCAAGACAAGCAGTCATGATGGTGGCGTGTTTGTGCTGTGACTAGGCTACTTTTCAAGGACATTCAATCTGCTCCGGGGCACTAAAGACAGCTCTGTTAGAAGGCTCTGATTAGAGCTGTTCCGATGCTGCAGAAGCCAGGCTTTCTCTAGATATCCTACAGGTGCTTAACTCCAGTTAGCAAAAATCCTTTGCTATGCAAACTCACAGCAAAACTACAGCCAAGTACTGTCTGCAGACAGGAGGGGAGGGGAAAAAAAAAAAAATCAGTATTCCATAAAGCTGCATTTCCTGGCACTTCACAATCTACCGCACTGCGCCCTGGGAACAGCTTTCCAGCATTATTCTCAGCTAATCAGCGTTCCTCTTTTCTGTCAATCCATACTTTGTGGGATTTTCCTCTTTGAAAAGATGATAGACCTAAGAATGGCTATCTTGGGCGAGATCAAAAATTCCTCTAACCTGGGGAAGAGAATAAGAACAAGATGAACAGAGTGATACTCCTGGGAACCCTGTCCTGGTGCCCAGCCATCTCAGCTGGACTTCCCGATCCACAGCTGACATCTTCGTAGTCAAGGCATAGGCAGCTCTTCTGTGAAATTTTGAGCCACACACTTGCTTAGTCTCCACAAGTGTAGTATGACAAGCTTATCTGCTCTGCAAAGTGCCTCTGTCCATTTATTCCTATTGCCCAAGTCAAATAAGCAGATTACAAGAAGCAAAAATAACACACTTCTCATTTTCATAGAAAGTGTTTGGTAGCAAGGTTCTTCTCTGCAGATTTCAGTCTTCATTTAATCAAAAGTAATCTGGATATTTCTCAGCATCGTCTCAGGGAAGAAGGGTCACAGTGGAGGCTTCTGCACCACAAAGCTGAGTTTGCAGAGGACAATTCCCTTCTGAGCTTGGAATCATCCTGCTCCCTGCCAATGACAGCAGTGACGCTGGAATCGGGGCCCTACCACTGCACGAATATATAAGTAAGGACAATTCCTGCACCAAAGGCTTGTCATCTCAGCAGGAAATAAAGCATTAAGAGTTTTTTTTTTCCAGTTTACATGTCAAGCAGCACTCAGTGGGGGCAAGTGGTGCTCATCTAGCGCCATGGGTGCTGCCCACCTGGGCGAGCCCAGCTCATGTGTACTTGCTTTACAGCTCTTCCTGAACCAGATGTGCTCATAGCCACACCAGGGATCTGGGCTGGGCCCGAGGTTACACGGAGACTTCCTCAGTCACAGCTGGCTAGGTAAAAGAAAGCCAGCCCTTAAAAGCCATCATTTATAATTTTTTTCAAAATCGGTCCTGGATAGAGATAAAAAACAGAAAGTGGAAAAAAATTTCATATAAATCTATTTCCTGAAAAATTGCCATGTGGATAACTGAAAAGAGATGTCACTCTCCCCTGACAGTCATCGGACTGGAGACACAACAGGTATCAGCCCAGGCGCAGCCCCAGCCGGCAGGGAAGGGCTACCCAGCCCCACTGCCCTCCATCGAGGAGCGCTGGCCGACACCGGCAGGCAGAGGGTCTCCTCCAGCCTGCCTAGCCAACTCTTGGGGACGTTTCCCCATCGCTCCCGAGGGGTGGCTTGTGTCTCACCACTCTTCCCCAGCAAAATTGTATGTCTTTTCCCCAGCAGGATCAAATTTTTCCAGTTTTGCAGAAGACCTATTTCTTACATAGTAATTAGCCTGGCAGAAAATTCCTACCACAGCTAGTCACATAGTGTTAATCTAGTAGCTTAAACGTTACTGTACTTTTGTTGTAATAAAGTTTGGATCAGTAATCACTGCTTCAAAAAAAAAATTAAGTTGTGGGACTCTTCTGCAGGTATTTTGGGAAGGTGGAGAGATGAGGATGAAAAGAAATAAAGGAAGCAGTCTCCTCAAAAAACAGCAGTAAGCGACTGGCCTTAAACAGGGTTTTCTGGCGGAAGCCCTTCAGCTTAGGAAATACAGGGTAAATTGGGATTGAGTCAAGATTTGGTTTCTAAAGCAGCAGATGAGAAGGAAGATAGTGAGAATATGTCAAGCCATCCAACAGTGATGCTTTTCAGAAGGAATATCAGAAACTCTTCACAGGGCACTGAAAAAATGAAATACTGTAGTTATGGAAGAGCTCTGAATTATAAATGAAATAACTGAACTTAATTTCTTTTCTTTCTTGGAATGGGTTATTCAAAAACCTCTGATGAGCCAAGACAATGCAATACAAATGGACTTATTCTCTCTGAAAAGAATTATTGCTGCCAAAAGTTTTTCCTCATTGAAAAGCAAATCAGACACTTCAAGTTCCTGATTTATTACTGCACTGATTTCCATGAACATTGGTCTGCTTTAGCTTCCAGTTAGACAAAAGCTTTTAGAAGAACAATAATCAATGAATATACAATGGGGGAGAATCAAGCAATCAGAAGTAACAATTAGCGCAGTGCCTAATTCAAGGATGTCTTATCTGTGGGTTATTCTGGGAAGAATATAATTTTGTATTTGTGCATTCAGAGGGGTTTTAACTGCAGTCTAGAGACCAAGTGATTTCCCCTCTTGGGCCTCAGCACTCTGAGGCAGTTTTGAACGGGTAGGGTCACACACACGGGACACTGCTTGCATGCAGCATTTAATAGGAGAACTAAACAGATGTTCAAGACGACGAAGGTGAATCGACAGTGGTGCAAACTACATGAAACCCTTACAGCGGACGCTCTCAATCATATCTACTGTCATTCCAGGTCGCTACTGCAGGGAATCACAAAGCTGCAGCCTCACTGGAGGTGACTTTAGTCTTGCCTGGGACCCTTCACCTGCAGAGTTGGCTCCCGTGTTATCTTCTTCCCCACTGCCACGCTGTGCCGTTCCCAGAACCCCCACATAGAGTGGCCTGCAAGCTGCAGGCAGCCATCCTTGGCTTCAGGGTTCCCTGCCAAACGTCTTAACCAAAGACAGCCGAAGCATCGTAATCCACAGATCTTGCAATGATTTTTTTCGGCAACTTGTTTGTAAAACGTTGCCAGCACAGAACAGTAACATTTGTCTTGCTGAATGGAAAACGAGAAGGCACAGGCCTGACAGTGGTGAGCATGACCAAAGGAAGAATATAAAGAGCAATGAGCATGAACAAGATTTTCACCCAAAGACCTTCCTGAGCAGAACTGGCAGGAAATACAGACGTGCACCTCACAAGCTGCTCCCAACGCCTTTGCAGATCGGCACCTTGCACACATTGTCCATGGGAATATCTGCCTCTGCACGGGGTCCAGCCTTCGCAGCTCAGGTCCATCACCTCTGCAGTGGGCTCTCTTGCTGCAGCCTGCCAACAGGAATATCTACATGCAGCCAGATATGCAGAGGGCCTGGCGGCAGCCTCTAAGTGAGGAAAGCTGAAGTACTCTCGGCTTCTCCGAGGACCTGGCCTTATGACAGGCCCATACTCTGCTGGTGAGCACCTCCATGGCTGGGGCATTGCAGGAAGGGCCCGGAGAAGCTGATTTATGAGCCTGCCCCTGCCATCGGGGGGCAGGGAACTGGGACCAAAGCCACGATGTGACATGGAAGCTACTTGGCTTTCAGACTATTTAATGGAAGGTGTCACTCTTCCAGAGTTTATGTTCCAGACGGGAAGAAAATGCTGATGAAAATACAGATTTTAATTAGGGCTGTTACCCACAAACATTTTTCTGATGATTGACTTCATCCCTGGCAGCTGGTGTAAAAGTGAATGAGCAACTATCCTGGAAGGGCACCGGGAGCACACGTGGAGACTGCAGCTCTGTGTGCACCGAAAGGGAAGACACAAAGCTGCAAAGCAACAACCCTTTTCTCCCTATTCAGTTATCAGCTGGATCACAAGCCCCTTCTGACCACCGCTGCTTCCAGGAGCACCTTGGCTGGGGTTTTTTGCTGGCTAGAAGTGACCAGGAGTGCCAGGGGGACTGGAGAGCTGCAACTCCAGAGCATCTTGTCAACCCCAGCTCCTGCCCTCAGCTCCTTGGGAAGCTGGTCCTGGAGCCTCTCAAGAGGTTCCTTTGGAGTTGATACCTTGGTGGTCAGCACTGCATAGACCATATCATCTTCTGCTCCTTCTCAGAGATTCAGGGGAGAAGATCGAACGGAGCCTGTCTAGACACTGCAGTACACAGCTGGCGCCTCGTGGACAGCGGTCTGCAGGGACCCAAGGGAGATGTGCTGCTGAAGTGCCCCACACCTTTGTATGGCTCTGTCACATCGGAAGAAGGGAGAATTTAGGCGTGAAACACTGCCATTAAACAGGCATGCTATAGATCACACTTAAATGAGACAGCATCACCCAAAAGATTCCTTCTTTCCATTTCACAAAGCTCGTGTTGAAGTTAAGCAGATTGCTCCAAAATGTGAAGCATAATTAAGCAGAACATAAGTACCAATTAAGTTCTATTTGACAGAAGAAATTGCTCAAAAAGTATTGTTCCAATATACATCCAGATTTTTCCAAAGGACAGGAGGAATTTCAGCAAAATGCATTTGTTCATGTAAAAAGGCTGTTTGCACAACCTGCAGAAGGGTTGACAGCATCAAACTGCTGTTCCAGTTCAAGGTAGTGAGAGCCAGCAGTGGGCACAAGTTATACTTTCGTAGGTAAGCTCTTAGAGAGCAAGACCTACCATCACACGCATTAAAGTAGGTCTGATCTCAAGTAACATATGGAAACAACCAATACTGCAGAGGTTACTTGTTCATAGAAAATGGTAGTGCCCTAATTTCTGATTTGCCAAGACAACGAGCAAGAAGTGGGTTTCCAGAGCAGTATTGCAAGCGAACGGTGCCTAAACCACTCCTATGTTGCCAGTGGTTCTTTTCAGCTGGTAAGAGTCCAGCCTGAAAGCAATAATTTGTTTCAAGACATTTAACGGAGATCTTACTTCCTTATGCACAATCATTTTTCTCTTCTTGCCTGTAGCAACCTTCCCAGGACCGGTTATTTCAGTTGCTGAGCTCAGCCGCCTCCCCCCGGTGCTCTGCACCCGTGGCTCAAGGAAGCCCCTTCCCTGTTTTACTCAGCTTTGAGCTGCTCTATGGAAAGGAAACGATCCAGGCTGCAGACGAATGACCGTAAGACAAAGTCTCCCCCAGAGAGCCACTGCCCAACAGTGGATCGTTATGCAGAAGCTACTTAATCCACAGTCATGCACACAGCATGCTGCTTAAAATTTTATACAGGGGCCAGAACACAGCTCACTGGAGTGTTGTGATCCAGTTTTAAGCATCTGGAGAATGACTAAAAGACCATTAAACATCTCCCCTAAGATGGGGTGGAAGTTTTTCTAGGAGTTGCTAAAGAAGTGATTTCTTTTGATTAAGAGGAGGCTCTGCAGAAGGGCTGAAGGAAGTGACCAGTTTCCAGCTACGCCTTTCCTTTTGGCCAGGGTTTCCCATCTTTCCCGCTGTTCGGCCAAGCTGCAGCAGTTGCTCACAACCCCGGAGTTACCCGCTGAGCTGCTCAGCATAGTTTGGGGATCTTGTCTAGAAGTGCCCTTAGCCAAAACAGCATCTTTGCTAAGTGAGAAAACGGAAACGCACGCACAGTGCCAAGAAGAAACACTTGCTGACAGTGCTGGGAACCTTGAAAGTTTGCCCCTGTCACTTACGCCAGTGCCTGCAGCAAAGGCGAACGGAGCCAGCGCGCGACTCGGCCCCATCTCTCGATTTCTTCGCTCTGCTCCTGCTGGGAGGGCAACGGGGGCTGCCACCAGGAGCGGCAGATTGCACAACAACCGCACAACACGATTTCTCGACACACATCCTGCTTAGGATGTAAATGTAGCCCCTGATAAACTTGAATTACCATGAAGCCAAAACGAGTAACTATTTAAACTTGACCCTGGTAAAGTCAGTTAGGAACTCTTCACCCCACTAACTTACCTGAGGAGCCATCTGCTCCTGAAACGCAGTAACCTGCGGACAGGGAGGGAAGGCCACAGGGTCTGTGGAGCAGCTGAGACAACAGCTGCCCCGGTTGGGGACTGGCCTTTAACCAAGACCCCTAAAAATACTGGCAAAATCAGAGATCTGGTCTGTATTCAGAAAGCTGCCAGCAGAGATGATTTGAGGCTAAAACGTCAGAGCTTGTCAACACCAGAGCTATTCTAGTTGACATTGTCTGAGGATTTGTGTAGGCAGAAAACAAACACACAGTTGAGGACATGACCAATACCAAAACGCATCTTATCAAATTTTCATGCTGTCTCAGATTACTTTCATTTAGCAACACAGATGTGGAACCAGGATTAGGAAAGATAGTGCCCACAAGTAGTGGGAAATGGCTAGCAACATGAGCAAGATTTGGAAATCACTCGGAGCAAATGCTGCTCACATTCGCACTTCTCAGCTTTTACCAGTGACTTGGTTTTAAAGTATCCATGAAAAATATTTATTAGATTTTGTGATTCTATTTCTTCCATTCTGTTTCAAGGAAGTCACATATCAGTCCACAAATAAGAAGTGAAAAGCAGTGACAGAAGAGTATAGCTAAGAACAAAAAAGTTAAAAAACCAAAAACCACAGAAGACCCACCCATCCCACACACGAGCAGTATTAAATTGGGAAATTCTGTCTGAGGAGTCAACAGCATATACTGAGCAACTCTAACCTACTCTGTGTCAGGAAAACTGAGCAACAAAGCAAGAGGCAAAACAGCCAGTTTTGGTTTTAAATGGTCGTGCCACCACGGCTAAGCTCACCACAGTATTGTCCCTAGAGCATCTCGGATACGGAGCTCTTGGTGCATAGGTGCCTGCTGGCTCTTCGCATTTCCCTCTGAGCTCCGACTTCGGGGTGCCGGGGACCACGGTCAAGGCAAGGGGCACCGAAACCCATAACCTGAGGGCTGACGGCAACTGTGCACCAGGGACCTAGCTGGGGAAGTTGGACTTGTCTGTGCAAGCGCTCACTCCTGCTTCTTCGAAGGAGAAGGAAACATCTCGCTTGAAATATTTTAATAGTGGGTGGGAGCAGTGGTGAAGATTAAAACAAAACAAAGAAGTTTTCCCGTTCCCCTTTCTGAATGCTCCAGATTTCACCTTATAATTTCAATTCTCCTTTTAATCACCTACAAGAAATGTAATAAATCACAGACTCGCAGAAGGGTTGAGGCTGGAAGGGACCTCTGGAGATCATCTAGCCCAACCGCCCTGCTCCAGCAAGGTCACCTAGAGCAGGTTGCCCAGGATCTCTGGCCTAATCCCACAATAATGGAAAACCGGGGAGTCGGAGCCTTTCAAAATGCATATGCCCTTTGCACAAAGACCCGTACGGGAGGCTGCCACCACGCGATGGTGGGCGGTCGAGGTGTCCGGGCAGGGCAGCCCCACGCGAGGACGAGCGCCACCACAGCCCCCTGCCCGCCGAGATCCTGTGGGGACCACGCTCCGGCCACGGCGATCCTCACCCTCCCGTGCCCCGCGGCATCCCGGGGCGCGGGCACCCCCTGCCGCGAAGCCTGCGGGAGCCGGCGGACACGGCAAACTTTCCGCACAGCGCAAAAATCTCATTTGGAAAAGGAAAGGATTAACTGTTCAAGTGGTTAAATTAATTAAGACTTAATTAAGACACGTTTGGACATGAATCCTCCGTTCAGGGTTCCCATGTGTGGATTTAAGAACCATAGGAGAGGGATTAAGGTAATGTTAATTATTTTCCATTTATATTGACTATTTAAATAGCGATCCTTTTCCAATTATGAACCTCCCTAACTCAATTTAGTCAAGAAAAGCAGCCTTACTCTCAAATTCTCAAGGATGTTCTTTAGCCAAAAGAAATGTTTCCCCCTACAACTGTAAATTTATTCACTCCAAGTAAAACGATTCTGGGTTTCAAAAATATGGGATGTTAGTTCAGAGCAGCTCTCTCCCGTGGCTCTTGCAAGACTGCGAGAACGAGGAGAGAACTGGGCCAGCGTAGCTGGGTTAGGACCGACACTCGCTCCAGGAAGCGGAACGGACTGCTTTTTACAGACCTTATTAAAAACTACCAAAAAAAAGTTTACAAGGTTCAAAACAAATAGGATTACAAACGTCTTTTGTGCAATGATGATCTAAGTTGTTTTTAATAACACAAGTCAAGGAACTAACTTTTTTTTTTTTTTTTAATCAAACTTTTTAACCTGGCCCACGTCTCTTTGAAATGAACACAATTTTTTACACTGTTTAGTTTTTAATTCCTTAAAGCTCCATGGAGAGTTAAAAAAACCCCAAACCCTTGGAATTATTTTCCTTTCTGCTGCAATGAGAGACCACATTTATTTCATAGAAAAATCTACCACCATTATTTATTAGCAGGCAGAAAGCTTCTGGGTATAATAAGAATTTGCTACATAAAGCTGAAGCTGCCTGAGGAGAAGGGGAATTAACTGTAATGAAACTGGTTTAAAGAGCCTCATAGTATCACTTTAAAAATACGAAAAAGAAGGGGGTAGGGGCAGCAGGACAAAGGAAGGGTTTTTTTTTGTTGTTTTTTGAAAAATCACAAAATATTACCTGTTCTTTCTGCTTAGTTTCTTGTATGAAAACAAAGGCAATTTTTCTTCTTCTCACCTTTACGTTTAAGGTGTACAGCTGGAGAGAGAAACGGAGCAGTGACAGTCCAACCCTGGCCCAGGGCTCTTCATCGCCACCTTTCTAACACACAGAATTCAGATCACTACAGTCCTCTGGCATTATAAAAGCCAAAACATACTATTAATACAGGATGCGACTCTGAAAGACTCAGCAAACTGCTAATTTCTAGTTTGGCCACTCCAAAGCAGCTAATCAGCACTTTGCTTTATTGAGCTCATATATATGAGCACTCTCTGAGAGGCGAAGATAAGCTGCCAAATTTCCTATTGAACTAAATCCATGTGGCTGAGTTATAAATTAATAATAAAGATTCACTAGATAGAAGCTCTGTGTTTCTACATTTTTGCTCCTGAAGTTTTTTTTTTTTTCTTCCTTCTCTCTTTCCCTATGGAAAACTGCTCAGGTTCACAGTAGATAAATCAAAAATAAAGTATGGATCCTGCATATGAATTTCAGCAACCCCCCAGTGACAAAGCCAGTGCTGGTGGTACAGTGGGCTTGAAAAAAAAATATATATATATATAAAACTACTTTGTGCTGAAACTTGGTGCATGATACTACAGCACAACACAATTACGTGCAAGCAGAACTGTATTCAGAGTATTGTTGCTGTGACATTCATTATCACCAAGACCAGCCTGGATCCTAACGTTGTCCAAGATGGGCTGCATTTCCTTTCCTAATTCTTAGTTAGAATTAATGTTAGATATTTGCATTTAATCTGCCACCTATATTCAGATGTGAATATTGACATGGACAGAAATAACTCAAACCTGTCACATAGTACCAGTAGGAATTACTGCATGTTTTCCAAAAGCAAGATGCAAGATAAGGGGCCAACGTCATTCATAGACTCTTTGGTTAGAATTTTTTCCCCAGAATCTAAAGGAATGAAACACAAAACACAGACTAAGGACTGCATTTGTAATGTAGAAAGAAAAACATATAGATGGAAGTGCCATGACAGAGCTTCTCCTTCAGCTTCCTCTCTATCCCACATCCTTGACCAAACTAAACCAAATGCTTCTTCCAGTTCAGGAACGCCCTTCGCTTCTGCCTGCGATAAAGTAAGGGCGGCTGGCGGATCCCACACCTTGCAGACCTCAACTCAGCCCGGCAGGGAGAGTGGTGATAAATCCCCTGCTTCCGTCAGCGCAAAGCCCCTTCCTCGCTTCTTTACCGGGAAGGAACAATACGCAAAACGCCTTTTGTAAAACAAACAACTTCACCGGCTCACCAAGACGCAGAGACAATGCTATTACTGTTCCTGAGCACGGCTCAAAAGGGCTTTCCCGACTGTTTCTAGACATGCAAACAATCTGAATTTGCAGACCACTGCCACAAGAAGCCTTTACCTTGAGGTGGTCCACATGGATGTGATTTGGTTCCTGCAGTAGGATCACACTACCCTAACCTGAGCTGCTAGACCAAAAGGTTCCACATTAACCAATTTCAGTTAAATACTATTCAAAAAGACACACTGATGCCCAAGTTGGCTACTTACACGTTCCTTCGGCTACTGCAAGAACAGCTCCTACGAGACACGTGAGACTGGAGTCCCCTTCATTTTGCACGGTGCACTATGGCCTTTCCAACGCACACCTACCTGCAGCAAAAGGAGACTGAACCTGCATCAGCACTTACGCTTTTTATGAGGTTTATTATATGGCTTTTGTTGCTGCTCTCCTTCAGAGGGCCAAGCCAAGCTGCTCTCTCCTTCTTTGATGGAAGGATTGCTCTCTCCCACAGCAGCCAAAAAGAAATCCACTGAGGGTCAGCACGTACTTAGAGCTCACCTTCAGTACAGGAGAACCTGAAGATGAAAACCTTCTGAGGCTAGGAGAGCACTGGGAGGAAACATTTTACAGCTTTGCTTTGTTCTCACCCCTCTTAACTGCATACCCACTTTGGCCACTGAGGTGGTGACAACGTGCAGCCCCTGGGGGTATTTTAGGAAGATCAACCCGGTTATTTTCTACCTCAATAATCGATGGGCAGGTTTAATGGCTGAGAAAGTAAGAGATCTTGAGAACAGATTAGGTGGCGAGCTTTGCCCAGACTTCACTACACAGTGTCAAACGCAGCTCAGCTATGCTCAGCACTACCCTAGCTGATGCTCTGGCATCTCTCTAGAGCAGAAGACGGGAATTTATGAGGTACGCAAATAGCTCTAAGGGCCACATTCTCTTCTCACTAGTGTAAACCAGAAACAAGTAAAAGTTAGAGGAGCTCAACCAGCGTGAATGAAATGCAAGGTGGATTTTAAAATAAGACCACATCATTTCACACTTACGCAGCAACATTGTGATTCCTAATGTTATTTTCTGAAAGGCAGCAAAAGGAAGAGTAGGTATTCCAACAAAAGACTCCCCTTTTCTCAGGAGCACAGCATTATTCACTACTGTAACCATTTATGCATCCTAATGGAAGGAGCAGGTGCAATTCAAGAGGGATAAAGCCTAAACGTGTACACTGCACAGTGCAAAAATGACTATCGTCCCTGAGTGCAGAGCAGTGCATATAGAATCCATGTTATTAACTATCCTATGAAGTTCATAATAATTTTAACACTGCAGAGTACCTTGACTTAACTCTGAAGGAGCCACAGTTTCTGGGTTGGTTGGCTTTTGGCATCTTCCAGACAGTAAATCGATATATATAAATTATTTTAATTATTATGGACTTGTGGGGATATGAACTAAGTTTTCAGAAAGAGCAGATTAAAAAATTAGGGATGAGTCTAGGAGAATAGATATATGTGCGGTTACATGCAGCCTATGTCAATGTCATGACACCCTACTAAAGATTATAGAAGTAACAATTTTCATTACCTGTACATTAACCCGCAACACAACACTAGCTCTTTTTGTATTTTATACTCAATCTGCATGGCATTTATGCCTCCCCCAAATTCTGTTATGCTTCAGTTCCATGAGGAAAGCCTGCATTTGTGTCTTGCCATTCAGTATAAATGTAGAGAGATACTTGAGACCAGCAGAGTTTAAGAACTTCTGTCTGCAAAGGATTATATATTGCAGGCCTTGCACAGATAAGATCTATTTTATATTTACTATTGCTTCTGTAAAGCTGTTGACATAAAGCAAGGAAACAGCCATGTAAATAGCATTCTGAGAAGGAAAAAAACAAAAGACAAAAAATATTGTCAAATAAAATGATCAAGCTGATGGATATTATCTAAGTATTGTATGTCCAGAATAGGATGAAAAGAGAAATAAAAATAAGTTTCATTCTAGCTTCAGACAAATAAATCCATGAATACTTTCAGCACATAAAGAAGCTGCATTAGAAATTCATCTTCATTACCCAGATCTGACTGATGAGACTGACTTCATAGAAAGTCACCCAGCAGGACAGTGGCCAGGCCAGGATTAAAACCCAGAGTTTCACTTATCAGACACCAGCTCCCAATTTACACTCCCCTGTAGCAGGTAGGCAAACACCTGAAGTAGCTAGAGCACATACATTGTGATATTTTGTTCGGATTGCTGGCTTTTATTAAGAAGATTTTATTATTCCCCCACTGACAGAGTTGTTGCGGTCCCCTAAACCCTGCTGCACCAGAGGAAATCAGCCACATTAGCTAGACTGCAACAGGCAGAACACGATATTGTACCATCAGCACACGCAGTAAGCTCCCTCCAAAATAAGCCTTAATAAGATCAGTGTATCGTTACAAGAACCTCTACGATTTATAAACAAGTGCCCAATGTTAACTGAAAAGAAGAGGGAAGTGACTGCACCCTGCCAGAGCCTACATGTACTGCAAAATCTGAAGGTGTCTGAAGTAGCCGAGAGAGCTAGAAGGATCAAAGGTATCTGAATTCCTTCCAGACAGAACCGGCTGGCATTTGAACCCCTCCAGAAAATATTCTGAAATCTTCTCCGACACCAGTTCTGCCTAAAAGAGTTTTGAGATGGGACGTTCAGAGAGATTCAGTGTCACAAGACCCTTCCTGGAAAGCTTCTCCTCACGCTGGTGCTCTCCACACCACTCCTGTAGAGCCCGTCACCTTCCTGCTGAGCTCCGCCAGCCACGGGACAGCCGGATTTAGGAGCGGCTCAAAACTCAAATGTCCATTTCTAGCCCCCTGCAATAGGACAAGCTGCCTCGCAGCAAGGAAACGAGACCTGTGGGCGTCCAGCTAGACTTAGCTTTTGTTAGAACATCTTCAACTTGCGTTTCTAATTTACCGATTCATTTTATTTAAATTTATCAGCAAAGATGTGCTTCGCAGCAGATGGTATCCACACCTGCGAGGATTATAGATAAGCACAATTAGAGCTTAGATGGAAGCCCAGTCCCTCGCATCTGTCGACACCAGGCAACTTTGCTGCTCTGATAAATCGGAAAGGAAAAAACTCCTGAGAAAATGAAATCCCTCCTGGCCACACTTCCCACCTCTGCTTTAACCTTGAGGAGAGCTTTTTTCAGCTGCCTCGCTCCGAAAGCGCGCGCCCCGCGGCACGACGCAGCCCGCGTGGGACCGGCGCGCAGCCCGGCCCGAGCCGCCCGCCGGAGCTGCTTGTCCCAAAACACGCCCGAGCGCGCCCTCGAAGGGCAGGGCAGGGCAGGGCAGGGCAGGCGAGGAGAAAGCAGGCGGCCGGGCTTACCGGACGCGCCCGCTTTGATCCGCAGCGATTAATCACAGACAGCTCGCGTCCGCCGAGCGGTCTGATCCCCGGTTCCGTAGCACTGGGGCAGTCTTTAACTCACGGCACTGCCAGGGGACGAATTAGATCGGTTTCAGCAGCCTTTACGAGATAAGTTTTGCACAAGGACAAACTCATTTTCAGCGATGCTGCCATTCTGTTTAGGAAGTGATACGCATCTTTATCAATTCACATTAGCTTCACTTTAAAACAAGCACCTCCTTCGCCATCTCTGCATTCCTGTAACCTTGTGAAGCATTTCCTCACTTCTCCCATCACACCTTTCCCCTCCAGAACAACAGTTAAAACCTGCGGCCTGGCCAAACCCGGTTATGACGAGGTAAGTGTAACGCCTCAAACAGGTTTCAGTTTTGTGCCTGTGCAGCTGATAGAGTGCTTGGGGGATGCTTGCACCTACTGATCCTAACCTTCAGTTTGGAAAGTAAACGCTTCTAAGCAACTGAATTAATTGTTATGTCTCACTCGAGGAATTTATTAGATAACAACCATAAAAGTTTCACCGTTTCAGCACTGTTAAATAACCCTGAATAAAGATGTTCTTACCAAATTGTTGCAACACTTACGGCTGTTTTCTGCTTAGTTCTTTGCATAAGTTAGTATGGAAGAAGCCGCTAGTCTCTAGCTCAGAATCACTACAGCAGTTTATACTTTTGCCTCCTCAACCTCCCCACCCCCCAGTGAGAAAAAATTAAATACTGTTACTCAGTAATGAGGAAAATATGATTTCACCTGTGGAAGTATTACAACTTTTGGCAGCAGCTTTGAGAATCTTTTTGATAAAGATGAGGGTCTACTTGATTTAGTTTAGGAGACACGATAATCTCCCATTTTCCAGTTCTGAGTACTTAATTCTCCCCGCTAGAGAGGCGGCCAAGGCAAGCCTTAACAGAGCTAGAGAAAAGGGGTATTGTATTAATTCTACCTCTTAATAACAAATGAGCAAATAAAAAGAAGTTCCTGACTGCTGAAGCCACAACATGCTAATCAGAGTAACTGAACACTTGCAGGGAAGTCAATGGACAGGACCATGTGCTAAGGACGAAGGAAACCTTAAAGAAATTCAACATGAGAAAGACAACCAGTGTACAACTTCAACATCATCCGTTTGGTGCATTTAGTTTGCGCTAATCTTGCTTGAACATAGAAATTCAAGTAAGCAAAAAGGTAGGTTTTTGCACTGAGCAAGAAAGGCGGAATTGTCCCGGGGAGAGAGACTAAAGAGATCAAAATCCTATTTGCAGGATTGTACAAGGAAGTGAAGTTTATAACCTTTTGATAAAAAGCAGAGGGACGCTAGCATGAATAGTTGCAAAAGATGGGATTTTGCAAGGCAAAGTCACATGTTGGGAAGATGGAGCCAGCCAATACCGCTTTGCTCCGCGACGGGCTGTTGGGGAGAAGGAGCACTCCAGATCCCCGATCACGGCGCAAGGACGAGGAGCCACAAAACCCAATGTATGCAAGGGCTAGAAAGGAGGAAAAATGGCAATTGCAATAGCAACCACAATGGAAACGGCATACGTGCCTAGATTAGATGTAAAAGCCACCGAAGTGTCACGTGGAGAGCAGTGGGAAATTGAGAAGTCACAGAAACCAAGGTAAGGTGAGAAGTTACTATTTCAACAGAAAGGTTAACAGTAGGGCAACTATGATAAACATCAAAATATAAAAAAGGCTGTAGTGCAGTAGGCTCACGTAAATACAGAGCGACGAGTAATCAGCGCTGCTGACTGAAGCTCTGCAGATCCGGAGGGCAGAGGCAGGATCTCTGCTGCCAAAACAAACTCCTTTGGGTGAAATGCTCGAATCATCTGTCTGACGGAGTGCTGGACGCTAAACGCTTCGGTGTTATTAAGACAGCAATGGCACGAACAACTCCAGGTTCCCTGGGTTTGTTATGACTGCAATTAATCCACAATGTCAAACCCTCTCCCTTGCCTTAGTAGGGCTGGAGCCGAAAGAAAAGCCACTAGACGTCTGGAGCAACTGTCAGCAGCTAACACGGAGAGGCTCCTTGACCACTGCCAAATGCCACCAGGCCTGGGAAATCAGAAGACGATGTGCAGCAAACAAAATCCATTCCCTTGGCGATGGGGAGCCAACAGCTCAGGCTGCTTGTAAGGCTACCAAGTGTTAGCAGCTTCTGGCCCTGATAGTATAATGAAGTCTGGGAGCCATCTAATTAGGTGAGCGAGAAAACCTTGAAAGTGGGAAGTGCTGCAAGAAATTCAGAGATTTCCTTACAGGAAACCTGTAGTGATTAGTCAGAATCCCTTTAAAAAAAAACTAAATAGGAATAGATTATAAATGCATATATGCACTTCCCCGAGTCGACACAGACTGTGTCCCTGTGAGAGAAGAGCACGCAGAACACGTCAATAACCAGGAACCATCCAAGTCAAGGCCAGCTGCACAGCCCTAGTTCTGCCCTTTCACGGGTATATAATATATAATGATGTTTTATGATATGGACACACATAATACCATTCTGAAACAAGACCATGTCCATGAGAACTGAAGACTCTGCAGGCAGCAATAATTTGGGCATTTGTTTATCTTCTGATGGCTTTCCTTCAGGGCTTGGGACTTTGTCTTGCCAGTTACCAGGTGTCTGAGTGAGTCGAGCATTTAGAAATGTGGTACACCTATGCAAACTTGGACACACGAACACAGTGCTATCAAGATACATGCCTGGCCACGAAAAAAAAAAAGTGAAGTTCTGAAAATGACAATTCACCACAATTTACTACTGACAGACCTGTCTCAGAGCCAGGTTCTCACCATTTCCAGAAATAACTGCATCAGCTCACTCAGACCAACATGCCATGAAAAACTTGAGATACAGCAGAGATGCTGAGATTTAATAGGCGCAATAAGAGCTGAAGCCCAAAATTCTGATCAACAAAAGTGATTCATTTCCCCAGACTCTCATAAACAGGAAAAAAAAGCCATTTAATTTTGCTCTGAGTCACAAAGGCAAGTGCCTGTGCAAGTACAACACCACAGCTTACGCCCAGCTTCTGAGCACTAAAGCCTTCAAATCCCCGCTGCTACATGACCTAGAAGCGGTGGGTTGGGAGGAAAGTGTATGGAGGGGTGGTTAGCGCACCCTCAATACTCTTGCAGATGGGAAATGATCTGGGATGGCCTTGCTAAAAATGACCCAGCACTAAAACATGGATAGCTGTAACGTAATTTGTTGCATTACCTTGTGTATGAGACTAAAGGAATGTACCAGGCACGCATATGCCCATGCATATAAGAGCAAGAGGAAAATTCATCAAGGAGTAACAAAATCAGAACCTCCATCCCTAATTAGACTACGCATTTTCTATCAGTCTGCACCAAATCATGTGCAAAATGGCCACCTTTCCTTGCAAACAACAGTCCTTAAAATACAGATGTCCCACTCCTAACAGCAGGACCACTATCAAGCTAACTATACCAGATTAGGTACATATATATTCTCACTTAAGTGGCATATTACAATATATAATGTTCTATTATATGACTAACTGGGGTATTCAAAAGTGCGATGGAGTAATCCTTAGTCTAACAATTTTTTTTTTATTCCTTAAAATATAAGAAGCCATACGCTTTAAAATTTTATAGGCCCTTGCCTTTCTCATACAGTGAAATACTGAGCAGGATATCTGAGGACAAAAAAGAGAGAAAAAGAAAAGGAAGGTCAAGGTGGGAAAGTGCAATACTAGAACAGTGCAGAAAACATCGAGAAACAACAACAAAAAAAATTGCAAGCAGCATGATCCAGCCAGCCCGTGTCCTCAGGTACACTGTTTATTGAACGGGAAATGGCAATGAACACCAACAGCGGAGGACAAAGAGAAAGAGGAGGAGAAGAGGAGGAGCAGCATCAAGGAGCCCAATAGAAACAGCACCCAAAGCAAAAGCAACCGGGGCCCAGGGAAAGCCACACACAGGCTCCAGCACCGCTGCCATGTGCTTCGTGGGAGGCAGCCTGTGATGATAGTTTGATGAACAATAATTATTCTTATATTCCATATGAGCTAAAAATAATTGCATGGATATAGTAAAGGGAGAAATTAGCCTGGGAGGAGAACAGAATTTGAATCTTTTATCAGTCTCCTGCTCCAACCACGACCAGCCCGGATGTTTCGGTGATGCTGTGGAAACGCCTCCCAGCACGGTGGCCGAATTTATCATCCCTGGCTGATCAGTGAGGTTCGCTCTGGCTCTGCAAGCAGCAGAGAGCAAATACACTTCACAGTGAAGGAGGTAAGGAAATGTGCCAATTCAGCTGCGATACAGCCTTTGCACCATGCAGCATCAATGGGCTGAATACAGCATTTTTGGTATCTATTACCTGATTTCTGCATAAGTGGATACCTTGAAGAAAGAGATTCCAGTTTTTAATCCGCTCAAACCTCTCCCCTCTCTCCAAAGTGGGTCTGAAGTTCCCATCTGAAGCTGGAGGAAAGAATATGTCCTCACTAGAGCTTTTTTAAAAGAATATCCCTATTCCATATCAGGATGAAACAAGACCTTGTAAGGGGATGAAAACAAGAATACACATCTTGGTGCAGGACAGCTAGTACCTAAAGCATTAGGCAATAAATGCCTTTGCAGAGCTGGGCCCAAGGGGTGGCAGCAAGAGCCCTGGTCTCCCACGTGTGCCCCAAGTGCTCCTGTCACTGGACTCGTGGCTATTCCACATTAGATAACTCTCTCCCTCCCTTTTTCCCTCTGTTTCAAGGACTCTGATTTTGTCTAGAATTTCCAAATTTGTTAAAATTCATAGTTACAGTCCTGTCAAACATATTGGTTCTGCCATATCAATTTTGCAAGCTGCTTTTTTTTTTTTTCTTCCCCCCCTTTTGGTAAAACTGGTCTCTTCTTCAAAGGCTTTAAACCTTTATGTGCTGTTAGTTAAAACCATACAGTTCCTCATGAATCAGGTCAATAAACAGGTAAGTTTTGTCTTGGGCTGCTCTCAGTCCCAGCACTTGCCACAGTACCACATGCAATGATGTACAAATCAGAGGCGACAAATAAAGGCACTGAGAGGGAAAAAGTCTCCCAGTCAGAGTTCTGTACTACCTTAAAGATTACTTGGTACAACAGTGAGTTGCATCTATCACATCTCTACGTACAACATGTGGTGAATACACCACGTGAAAACACTTCCACTGGGAAAAGAGGTCATGCGTGTCACAACAGAGCAAGAGAGACCAAGCAAGCACTTATCCTAGTCAGGTTAGGTGGAACCGCTTTTCCATGCTTGCTTTGATGAACAATGTTGAGGTACTTGAACTTGTTATCCCACCTATCCCAGAAAGCATGCAAGATGCCTCAAGAGAAGGATGCAAACTGTATCTCGTAATGCAGCTGGGGACAGATTTGCAACCAGAAGCCTTTGGGCTGATGACACAACTCGGGAAATCCTGCAGGTCACTTGCCAGATGTACCTGGAGGCCACATACCTCTCCTGGCTAGAGAGTCATTTCATGCAGAAGTTAAGGTCACATCCCATCCTAGGATTGCCGACATTGCCTCTGCCTTTTGCACGAAAACCACTGGGATAGCTAGCAGCGACCAAGTTGTTTCACAGCCTCTGTTGCACAAGGCAGGGGCTCGATAGCTCCAGCAGACACAAGGTAAGAGCATAATTCCCCACACGCGGCACAGGTCGTGGGGCAGCTACCCAGCCCCAGGAGATACGGAGAGCAGGTCCCATACTTATTCCTTGGCTCCAGAGAAAATAGGAGCAGAACCTGGGAGGGGGGTTTCTGAGTGTCCTCATGAACAGCGTCAACCCTGAAAGCATCTCGGGACTGCAGTTCATGGGCATGGGCCAAAATGCAGCTGCCTTCCAGTTTTACGCGATTGCCCTGTTTAATTATGAACAGCCCTAAAGAATGGTCTAATGTGGCATAATAAAAAACGTATACTCAGAAAACATACTTTGTGTCCAACTCCATTGGCAATCACATTAAACTGTTCACTGGCAGCGAATTCTACAGGTTGGTAGTGTATTATTTGCATACTACTGAACTACGCAGGTGCATATGGTAGTTGCTGTATGTTACTCTTAAGCATCTGAGATAGATTTACAAGTCAGCAATCCATTAGCTCATGAAAAATATTTAGCACCTGTGTCTAATCTTCTGTTGTAAAAATAATTGAGTACAACTAGAGAAAGCAGGCTTTTCTTCATTAAGAAGTTAAATCTCTGACAGTATATTTGGTAGTGTATTTTTAATCCGCTTATTTTCAGGATTTTGGACCCTGCATAGCTCTTACCTAATCAATACTGAGACTAGTCCAAAAGCACAGTTCATATTTGCCCTGGATCCCTCCAATTTGAAGAAGTATGATTTATAAGCACGTCAAGGGTACCTGGAGGATGGATGGATATTCAGCAAAGGAGTTAGAGCCAGACTCAACCAGTTCTAGTACAGCCAGAATTTACTCTTGCCTTATGGAGAAGCTTCACTATCTTCAACCATAGATTAGTACAAAATTTCATCAGATGTTTCCCTGAATGCCATTAAATACAAACAACTATGCATAGACACATCATTGCACTTGATAAGAAAGCCGATCTTTGACTCTTAGCCCACTCTTTGGGACGCGGTTGGGTGCAGTTCCTCCTCAGGAGCAGTCACCAGAGCTGGGACCTGATACAGTGGGACCGCACCAGCTCCCTGTTAAAGCAGCACAGGAGGGCAGCAAGGGCCTGGCTGAGACAAAACAACCCCCCAAAAGATAAGGCAACGGGAGAAGGGCATAAAACAACAAATCTTCAACTTTTCTATTCCTGTTAAGCTCAAACAAATCTACCCACGCTGTGCAGAACTTGTTTTCTCTCTAGTTAAGCAAAGTTTCTTCTCGCCATGTCTGGATTTCCCCGCCCAGAACTCTTAACTTTAAGCAAATGGGAACATTTTAATGAAGAACTCTGGAAAATACAAACAGTGCAGCTAGGACAGCTCTGATCTCACCAGAGCTCTCCTGTTTGGAGGAGCTTTAGGGGATCGTTTCCTCATAGACTTGCTCCCCTTGCATTTCAGGGGAAACCAAAGAACTCAAAACACATCCCCCCAAAAAACGCTTAACACAGGCTCAGGTCATGCTCTGAGATTAATTTCTATTACCGGGCTGTAATCCTAAAACTGCTACTAATGTCTCTGGTTTCAGTCTTTTCCAGTCAATTCCCTGTATGAGTTAATTGTGAGAACAGGACCTCACCTCTGGAATATAACTAAGAAGGTGGGATTAGGGAAACATGCATTCGGCTGTAGCATTTTCTAAAATTCCACATTTACTGGACTTCCATCTACACTATTTCCCTCTCCGTAAATCTTGCTTCTTATATTAGACTAGTGAGGAATCAGCACTCAACAGCCTTTTTTTTTTTTTTTTTTTTAAGCAATACAAAGGAACACTTAAGTAAGCCTGTTTCATCTACAGGAGACAGAATAATACCAGTTCTAAAAAGGAGTAAGAACACAGTCAGCTTCGGTGGCTAATGTTAGTGTTATTACACACAGCCACAAGAAAGCATACGGAACTTCTAGATCTTTATAAATAGAAGCAGTGATCATTTCTAGTGAATACAGAGATGCTAACACTATTTATGGTGTAATATACACACTCAATGTACCCTTCCCATCGCTGCCACCTACCAGTCAAAGACAGAGTTTAATGCTACCTTTAAAGATTTCCAAGTGATTGAAATCTGCGTTGCACTACATTAACAATCACTTGTATTATATTAATATAACAACTTATACATGTAAGTAATACCCAGCACAAGTAGAGTCACAAAGGGGGGAAAAAACACAAGCTTATATAATTTAATGAACACCAGAGAAATATATCTTGGTCTCCAAGAGAACAATTTTGCAGGCAGAAGAAAATTCCAGCAAAAATTAATCAAAGCCGAGCAGGTTTATAGCACCGTGCTCCTATACACTGCCAGCCAAACCATCAGCAATCAGGAATTACGCAGATCAGTAACTCCTGCAGCGTTCACCCACAAGGATTTGGGAGAAAACACCGTAACGCTCTACACTTGAATGGATTTAATGTTTACGGACTGCTGCTTGCAAACGAATGCATCCAGAGTTGTTCAGTGAATATGATTTAGGACTTTGTGCTCACTTTTGCTCGTTTTGCCTGTGAACAGACAACCTTCTCGCCTGTCACTTTGACTTTGCTAGAGAAACACTGTGGAGACTCTTCTCTTTGAAAAGCGCAGGCATTGGAATTACAGTAATTAGTTCTGCAAAGAAGGTATAAAAGCGTTCTCGCACTTAAACAGGTAGAATGCAACTGCCTCAGCATTTGACAGCTCATTTTTAAGGCAAGCACTTCTGTTGCCATGATCTGAAGTTAGTTGTCATTGTCAGATATCTTAATTTATTTGTGATTAGACTGGCACTGGAGTTCAATTATGTAAGAGTAAACTAAAAGCTCCCATGATACTCATTTCATAATAAGGAATACCAACACGCCCGTAATGACAAATTCACATCTTCTCTAAGTCTAAACAAAACCACTCTTTTTCAGGGCACAGTTCTCATATTTGGTCCTTCTAGGATTTTGTGATAGCACAGATTTTACAGTGGCAAAGCTAAAATTTCATCTGCTTTCCTTGCTTTTAACATTATCCAGTAAAAGCTCTTTTTATATATATACACACACACACACACATATAAATAATATATACATATAATGTGTTTCCTCTACTTTTATTCAACCTTTAGTCAGCTTTACCATATTCTAAAGATAAATCTCCAAGTAAAGTAACATGGGTGTTTATGCTAATATTTGTTATTCCCTTGCCAGGCAAACTTAGTACAGTTAGTGATCTAAGCAAGAATAAAGTCAGTGACTTGTGGGTCCCTCTTTGTTTCAAAAATATCTCATTTGTTTCATCCAGAAGTTCTTCTCTTTCGAAACTCGCAGTGATCCACACGTACCTTTATGAAGAGATAACACTATTGGCAAAGTTGACTTCACTGTTAAAATATATATGCCTTACTTCCCCAGGAAAACCTTTAGGGGGGGAAAAAAAGTTCATTATATCAGAAAATGGAGAGATCAAATCCTCCAGTTCAATACTTGAAAACAGAAATATTTCTCCCTATGTATTTTTGCTTCTGGTTACTTTGCTGAAGTGTCTGGAATAACAAATACAGAAAAGTTTCCTTTGTTTTATTCCCATTCAAAAGCTTTATTTCCACCATGTCTTTAATCTGCGAATGTCACAACAATGCTGTTTTAGGTAACCCTACGAAACCATAGATCTAATTATCGGCTGTGCTTCTATTAGCCCGAGAGAGACTTCTCTTTTTTCCAGGTTGGGACTAATTTATTTTTGAGAGAGAAAAAGCATTAATAAGAAGATAAGATTAATTAAAACTAATAAAATGAGATAAAATACATGTGGAAATTAAAAAAAAAATCACAGCATAAGATTCTCTCCAGCTACAGTAATATAGCAAAAGCAAAAGTCCTGAGTAAAGCATAAAGCATAATTGCACCCTTGCAGCCTGTATGATTCTTACTAAGAGACGAATACGATACTGAGAAATCGGTGCACTAAAAGCAAAATACTTCCCACAGCCTCTCGTCCAGTGGCTTAACTGAAACACATTGCAACCAAAGTAAACAGGAGCTGGAAAACTGGGAAGTTTCTTACCATCCGACAAGTCAATTAGCCCGAGGTAGTGCAAAAGTTTCAGAGAGGAGCACACCACCACCACAATCCCTAGCGTCTGGAGCCCCTCCGACTCGCCTTTCGTCCACATCCTTTACGGCACCGCACGGATACCTACTGGTGCGCGAGCAAAACCACTGGCAGGCATCGAAAGCCGAGAAATCATCTGCTTGAAGCTCTCCTTCCTGCCGCTCCGCTCAGCGTACGGCACGCTCCCCTCTCCCCCTCTTGCTCAGTCTCGCACTCCCGCCGTTTCCCAAGCTCTCCCCCTATTTCTAGTTCTCCTCTTCCCCCTCTCCTGTGCTCGCTCTCTCTCTGCTTTTCTAATTTTTTTTTTTTTCAAACATGCAAGCAATTTCTGCATTTAATAGTAATCTATGGTTTTATTTTCTATCACTTCAGGGTAATTCTCCCAAGAGTTTACTCTGCTCCCAAACAGCTTAACACTGTGCTGCTAACCTCAGCAACATCGCTTTGTTTGTTTTTTTCCTTTCTTTTTTAAATATCTCCAATACCATTCAATTTTTGCAGCTGGGATTTTTTTTTTCCCAGTGATTCTGCCAATGCAGATGCTTTCTGCCGATGCCTCTTCTGCCCTGCACCAGGGAACACGGCATGTTGCAGGGGAGGGAGTGAAAGATCTTTCC
>NW_020448085.1:1315099-1478416 GCF_003343035.1 Apteryx rowi
AAGGCACCGAGCAGAAAGCATGCTTAGCATCACTCCGACACGCCGGGATACACCTACAGGCACGTCCTGCCTCCACGCGCGTGCCAGCACAGAGCCCAGCACCTCGAGACCGGCTCCATCTACTACACAGCAATTCTGCTGGCAGGCAAGAGCCCCAAACGCCGTCGGGCAGCTAACCCAGCAAAACCACGCACAGCGATTTAACATGTGCATGGAGGTCAGGGTGGACCATTACTGGCCCCAAATGAGCATCCACTGGAGGTGGACGCAGCTCACACTGCTCATCTTTGCAGTATTTCACAGGGCTGCTTGCACGGGGTAACTGTGTGGGTTGGTCTCACATGCTAATGCGAGAAAGAGATTATGTAGTGAAGAAATACATTCACGTCACCAAGGATGAGTAAACACCTGGCAGGCTGGGTGCTTTGTCAGGATGATGGGTGCAAGGTTGCAACACCAGTAAAGGCCAGCCTTTTCAAGCGGGGTACTAGCAGAAGGTGCTGGTCTGCCCCACGGGGGATGGTGAGAAGAACAGAGATGGCCAATCCCTTCCATTTCACAGTGAGAACGGGGTACTTAAACTCACACCTCCCAGGAGTCAGAGGCTGTCCTGTTCCCCCATGGTCCCCAGGCTCCCAGCCCCTGGGCGAGCAGCACTGCTTTGCTCCTCAGCCCTCGACACGCGGAGTGGGCTGGCTTTCACCCCTCCACGTGGCTCCCGTTGCCGCTTCCAACGCTGCCTATGCCTTTGACTTTGCTGCATGATACCACCAGGTGCAGAACTGCCAAGGGATTTTGTATGTCACCTTCACCAAGTGATGTGCTGGAAGCACTTTGAGATGTGCCTGTTGAAGCCAGGTTGGAGTTGCAGAGTATTCGTACCTACTTGAGCAATCAAGTCACAAGTAACGAAAGCTTTAATTGAATTTGAGCTTTGTTGCTGTATGCAGGTGGCCAATGAACAGGTCACACTTGCAAATGTGTTATTCATAAGGGTTCTGTCACTGGTACCTACCTAGCCAGAGCTCAACGGCATGGTATCAAAGCCATCTCTCCTGACGAATGCTTGAGGCCAAACCGTTTGTTTGGGGTTTTCTTTGTACTCTGCAGCATCTGCCACTCCAGGCTTTTATGGTCCTGTCTGCATGCCTGGCTGTGACGTCACGTTATGGTTCCTACTCCCCAGGTGAACACGCTCAACTTTAAAACTGCAGAGCAACTCAAATCACTGCAGTTTCGAGTCTCTCCCAGATACAGAGAGGAGAACTTGAAAGAGAAACATGTATGATAAAGAGGACAAAAAACATTTAGTTCATTTCTAAGTTTTATCATGTCCCATTTACATGAAAAAAGAACATTATATTTGGCCAGAGACATTGACCACAAAAATAGCTGGGCTCCTTCCTGTCTGAGGAAGAGAGAGATCTGACAGGTTTATCAGCTGCTTGGTGGACTTTGCACTGTCTTCTCAGATTCCCCGTGTTAACTGAGCTCAAAGAGTGCCCAGCAGGAAACTACTCACCTCACCCACCCGCTTAATCCCACATACATGGCTTACTTGCATGAATACTTACCACATCACAAGATGCGTATTAGTCTTTTGCAGACTAAGAAAGTTTCTCCCCAGCAATGCACAAAACCCCTCATTCTAATAATTGCCTCAAAAGTGATCTATGATGAGCAGTGAAACTCAAAACACCCGGTTTCCTGCAGATGCGCTTTGCAGTTCTCCAGACCCCAGCGTAATGCCCCATTTCTGTATCATCTAAAGCCCTGTAGCAGCACCCCCAGCAAGAGGCACGTGGGGGGGGGGGGGGACATGAAAAACTTCAGATTCCATCATTGCTGTTACTATAATTTATGCCAAGTCCAACATTTTTGATGCTTCAGGTGGAACCCCTGTTCCTAAAACAAGCAACTGCAAGAGAATATTGGGTTTCATTCCTAAAATCCTGGCTGCATGAAAACCTTGTAGCTGCAACCCTCACTCATGCCACAGCTCAGAATCCATTCGGCAGCGTATTTAATGTTGTTAAAGCCTAACCATTATTTCCGTGAGGCCAACCCAGAGTTTTGAACAGACGTGTGGGGGGAACGGAGAAGGAAGAACTTCTTCTGTTCAGGACCTTCAGTCTGTTTTGGGATCATCTCCCGTGTGCTGCCTCCTCAGTTCCTAATGCTTGCTTGCTTCCTGCCAGTCATTTGGCCTAGCATTCGCCTGCTTGTTAATGCCCCAAAATGAGGATTTAATTGCATTAGGGACCTACATATACAGTGTCAGGTCGTGCTTTTCATGGAAGTTACTGCTGGCTGCCTGCCAGAGCAGGGAGACAGAGCACCAGGTCCCTCCAGCCATCCAGCTTGGAAAGCCACACAACGAGTAATTAAAACAAATCAGCTTTCCGCTGCTATTTTAACACTCACATTGTCAGGAGTGACTGCCCACGGAGGTGGCTAGGGATGCGTTAGGGGAGGCAAACTGTGTGCGCCCCAAAAGTCATCTGTGTTCTCCCCACTACAAGAACTGCTTGAAGTAAAGAAACACCAGCTTTCCTCAGAAGCCTACCTGACACCTTAGCTCATTAGCTACAGCAACACTCACTCTTTACTGTAGCAGTGAGCTAATGAGAGATATTGGCTCTGTGATTTAAACCAAAGAAGGGCTCCTCAGTGTAGCACACCAGTATAAATCTGCACAGAAATACAGTATCTCTTGACAAGGTAGAAATATTAATCAAGAATTTATTAGGTGTTTTATCTGAACCACTCCTGGACCACAGACAAAGCCCTGAACCAAATCAATGCCAAATAAAGAGTTGGATTCAAAAATTTTTGAGTTCCCAAGAATAAATATTCGGCAGCCCAAAAAACATTTTGCAGATCTACAGCAGCTTTTGGATCAATGCTTCTCAAACACTCAGTAATTCTGCTGTAAGATACATACTGTTATCCTCAGAGAGGCAGATAACTCAAGGGACTAAATGATTTTTATCTAGAACCGCACACAAAATAAATAGCAGAGACTAGAACTGAAGAAGGCCTCATTTTCTACCGCAGCCACGGAACAATAATTTTTGTAGACCAGCAACTGGAAGAACACAGGTTTTTCTAGTTATATACAAACAAACTTACAATGTTAAGTTCCCCAGTGAAACAATAATAAAAGCTTTATGTTTGCCAAATACTAAAAAAGAGGAATGTAAACCCACAAATGTTTAAAACACCAGATGCCTCGATAATAAAGATAGATGTTCTTGCTAATGCCTAGTGTACATCTCTTGCACACGGCAAAAGGGTTGAATGCCTCAATTAACTGCAAAAAAGGTTTATGCTGGGTTTGCACAATGTGCACCCTTTGGGAACATAAGGAGCAACTTTATAGAGATCAATCAAAATAACATATAGTGAAAAGGATTTGGGGGTAATAAAAGCATTGCTATGATGAATCAGACTGATGATTTATGTAATCTATAATCTCCCCTTATAACTGGTTGGGTAAAAATACATCACATAAAGGTGCAAAAAGTATAACAAAATACAGAACAGCCTTCCCATAGCAGAAGTTTCTCCTCAGTGTCCAAGCTACTTGGAAAACATTCACATTTTCAAGGAGGAGGACTCCTTTCCTCACTGTGTTTTAAAACAAATATAGCATGACACATTCTCATTATCCACACCTGTAAGAAAATCTCCAACGATAGTCTATTATTAGCCTGGTATAAAATCCCTCAATATTAAATTTTTGTCATTTTGATTGAATATTCTTTTGCTCTTGTATTATGGTAAAGGATAAACAGGACCATCTGATTGATTCTTCTTGTACAGTTCATTATTTCCTCCATCTCCAGAACATCTCTGCTTATGGATCTTTTTTGATACTTAACAATCCTGCAGTCTTTTCACATGGCTATTGTCCATAAATCTAACCATTTTCATTACAGATCTCTGAAGCCCTTTCATTTCTGTTGCATTTTAAAAATGGCATAATGAGATCATTCACAGTATTGCAGGTGGCTATATCAAAAATACAAAATTACTATTCCATACGTATTTATCCAATACGATCTTTTGTGTGCGCATAAACAAGTTATGGGTTTTGTTGTTGCTTTGATTTTAAACCAAACAAACCAAAATGAAACTTGTCCTTTCTCTTGAGTGATTTTAACTTATCTGGACCCACTCAACGACATTAACTGCTTAAATTTCAACTTTTTAATCAGCCTGCCTTGGTCAACAATCATTCATCTGCCCCATTCGCCACATGTGGTTAAGTCCCTTCTGTGTTTCTCAAATTTCTCTGGCTCCCGCTAGCCCTAAATAATTTGTGCCATCTGCAAATGGTGTGACAAGAAAGCCATTGATTGATAACTCCCGACTACAATTTTGAAAAAATTACACTATGAGTGAATGAGCAAATCTGGTCTCTTCTAAGTAATTGACTGTTTAGGGTCCCTGTCTAAAGTACAAGCCATCTCCCGTTAAACTAATGGCCATTTGGTGAAAACGGGCTCAGCTCCAACCCCATTTGCACTGCTACAATTCTACCCCGACCCCTCTGCTTGCAAATTAATTTGGCTTCATATCTCACTTGTGTTTTCCAGCACTTATTCACCAGCCTGGAGTCTTTTTGGAAGTCCAGGCTAATTACCCGTTATTATTTTTGTCACTAGAGATACATTCTGCACAATGATAGGTGAACCACAAAGGTCTCATTAGTTCGGTTTGGATAATATAGAAATTCAGATGCTTTCTAGTAGTGCTGCACAGGGAGCTAGAAATAAGGAGTTCAGTTCCTCAGTCTACCATTTCCTCTCTGCGTCATCACCCCAAAGTAACCAGCAGATGAACCCTGGTCCTGACATTATTCAACTGTTCTGCTGTAACAAAACAAAACAAAACACTGTAATTCCCTCAAAAGTTTCCCCCTCAGTTCAGTTCTTCCAGTGTCGTGCTTCTACCAATGTCTCCGTGCTTCCTGGCAACAGCATGAAGCTCACGGGTCTGAGGAAGCATGGACAAGTTCTGCAGAGAAACAGGAGGAGCCCACGCTGCCTTCCCCTAAGCCTAGTCTTGAGGTAGCAATTTCCAGCCTTCCACAAGCCTTCTGTTAACGCAATTAGCAGTGAGAACTGGCCAACTTCGGAAAATACAGAAATATCTTTGAAAGAAAGATTCCAGAAACTCAGCAAGTCATTATTGACTTTCTCAAGGCCAGTCAACTTGAAGCACAGACAACTAAGCCCTACCTTGCAGTTACCATGCACAGCCGAACGGAAGACTTGGTTTTACTCTGCACCACCTAATGGCAAAAGCTTGGGGGGTGTTAGTGATGTCAGAGTTATAGCAAGCCTCCTATGAAGCTACAAATTGTGAGAAGACCAGCAATTGAGGAAGAAATCATGTAAGCTTGGAGGACTAACTTGAACCACAGTTTACACTCTGTCTGAAATTGGGTCAAAGGCAATATATAATCAATGCAAGAGTAATAAGAACCTCTGCCAATATTAAAATATCATTGATAAGAATTTAGCCAGGCTCCATTATACTTTTTCCCCCTATTTACTAGTTTTCGCTGGTTTTCTAAATTTTTATTTATAAACCAACATAGCTGCATGAACCATAGCAGCAAAACCAAAGCCAGATGGCTCCCCAAGATCACAGCTAGCTTCTTCCTTGCAGGAGGGCACCAGCAGCCCTCAGGAATGGCCCAAAGAAGTTCTCCAGCACTGAACTTTTTCTTTTCAGTGCTGTTCAGGGTCATGAAGCAGTTGTTAGGCATGAGGCTAAGAGCCATCAAGTCTGGCTGCAGTGATTTTCTCATTACAGGCGGATTTTTCCCTATATTATATATTTCCCATGGGCATCAGACTGTCACAGCTTTATTCTGAATTTTAATAAAAAAAGTGATTAACAATGTAGAACCTCTGCTCTCAGACTTTTTTCTAACAGATTGTATTTTTCCAGATTCATACTGAATAACTGCATGAGAATGATAATGAACAGGTAGTTTTTTCAAAGACTCAGAAGATCAGAAGTTCACAGCAAGGGCAAACTGATGCGTGACAAATCACAGGTTAAAAAGAAAAGAAAACAAAACTTGCTTAACATCAACTATACCCAGTTATTTAACATAACTGCATCCATTATTTACAGTTTTTGGCATCTTACCTTTCCAATGCATGTCACAATTTGCAGACAACTGGTAAGATACTCCTGACCAAGTCTTTTGCTCTTTCCAGTCCTTTACTTTATAGGAAAAATCCCTGGGGGATAAAACTAGTGAAACCATCCAGCACTACATATGCTTTATTCTCACACTCTTCTTCCATCCAGAAGATCCCTCAGGATCTTAACATTAGTCACAGCAAGAGGAACAGACAGCTAGTTATTTGAGGGTTTCACTAAAATTATGTTGCTCTCCTGGTGTCTCTAGGCATTTCATAATTTCGTAGAAACATTAGTTGGAAGGAACCCTGGATGTCGTCTGCTCCAACCTCCTGCTTGGAGCAAGAGCTACCTCGCTGTCAGCACAACACTTGCCAGACTGGCCAAGCCTTGAAGGCCTCCAAGGATGGTGGCCCCACCGGCTCTCTGGGTTAGCTGCTCCAATGCTGCACTACTCTGAGTGAATAGGCTTCTCCTACTGCCCAATCCAAGCCTCTCAAGACACTGGCTTCTCACCCCATGATTTACCTGTTCCCCTTTATTTTTAAGCAGTGAACTGAAGAATCAGTCTGTATGGTACATTCCTGTGAAAGATTATTTTCCTCATTCTCTAGCAGAATATAAAACTCTGTGGGGTTTTTTTGTTTGTTTTTCATGAGAATTATGCAAAATAGTGCACAGTTATACATTTTTCTTAGTTACAATAGACACGTGTTACTGACTTCAGCACCGAAAACACTCTCCGTTTGCAGAATATTGTTCCTTTGCCTGGTATATTAAATCATGTTTTCTCAGCACTTTTTGAACTGTCCTGGACTTCTTATTTTTAAATGGACTCAAGCAACAAATGCATGCACGTGGCTTTCTCAATCATGCTATGTTTCTTTTGCCTGTTGATCTGTCATAAGAAATGCCTATAAATACTGTAATTGGCTCTTCTTTACTGGCATCTCATCTTCATTGTAACACCTATGCATCTTTTTTTAAATCATCTATAATTTGTATTACTGTTTTTCCCCCCAGCTTGAAAGAAGGTTTAATTGGATATTTGCATAATTATTCTGAAAAGTGCCACAAAAATAAGACTACTACTAGGAGATCAGAGTAATATACTCATGAAGAAATTACGAAACAGTACAAAACTAACTATATTTTAGATCCATCATAGTCTCAAACATCTTCCCTAAATATTTGGGATCCTGGGCCAAGTACCAAAATTCTCATCAATTAATGCTTTGTGATGAAATGGAAACCAATTAAAAAAAAGTAAATTTATTAAGCCAGTTTCAAAAGTTAAGCTTTCTAAAGAAATAATCTCAAGTTGGTAAAGTATGGCATGGACAACAAAGACTTAAAAAGCAACCAGAATTTCACGCTGTATCTCTACATATGTAGAAAACCAGGAGAACGTTTGGAGGACCCTAAGAAGCGGGATGGCTTTGCACCCTCCAGAAGGGCTCCAGCTATTCTCCTAGGAGCATGACGGCAGTTTTATTTAAGTTACACTCAGTATAGGGGTCAGGCTTGTAGGTTTACCAGACTGCCTCTGATTTACAAGCCATGGCCTAGCTGCTCCTCTAGTGGCACCACTGTTTAAGCTCTGCCTTGGCACAGCACAGGTAGGCTGACATTCATGGAGGCATGAAGGTCTGACTGACAGAGAGCTCAAAGAGGAGTTTTAATAAGGTGCACATGACAGAAACTATAGTCAGGATAAAAAAAAGAAGGCAATATGCCATAAAGCCCAGAGATAACAGAGATCCCCCTCAAAAAAAAAAAAAAAAAAAAAAAATCAGGAGATCAGGAAGAAAGGTAAAATGCTCCAAGTACATCAAAAGACAAAGGATGCATGGGAAAGAGCAGTAAGGAAAACTAAGATACTGGGGGGTTATGCAAGCAGATTTACATTCAGCAGTTCAACTGCAATTACAAGGGCAAAAGCAA
This sequence comes from Apteryx rowi, assembly GCF_003343035.1. Classification (NCBI taxonomy): domain Eukaryota; kingdom Metazoa; phylum Chordata; class Aves; order Apterygiformes; family Apterygidae; genus Apteryx; species Apteryx rowi. Next base: position 1,323,209 of record NW_020448085.1, read on the forward strand.
ACTAAAGGAGATGGTATGAGTATAAAGTCACATATTGGCATGGGCAACACAGCTAGAAGAGGATTTGCGCAGAGCTCGCGCCAGGTTCCTAAGCACCGGGGTGTGGGGATGCATTACGGACCGCAGGCACCGTGGCGGTCTGAACGCTCCCCCACAACCCTGCACCCGCACGAGCACAGCTCAACGCTAACTGGCTTCCAGGACAGTATGAGACACTTGCAAAGCACCCCTTGAAAAAAGAAACGTTCATCTCCATGAACAGGTAGAGACGAGGGTGTTTTGGCAGTGCTGGCCTCGGCCGGACACCCGTCTCCCGCTGCCTGCAGGACATCGGCAGTCGTTTTGACTTCCTACCACAGCATTCGTTAGGAACGGCCCCAATGCTAATGTCGTACTGCGAGCCAGTTTGTCCTGGGGGTATGTTTACAGAGATGTTTTTTCATACAGAATATACTTTATACTTTATACACTGTACTTTACATGCATCATTTGTACTATGCCACTTCTTAATAAACATCAAATATACAACATGCAAGGTATTAAGAGGAAAGGCAAGATCCCATTCTGGATTATGCTGGTCCATTATCAGAGTCAACTTCAATTCGGCCAGCTGAAGCATAAGAAGTTCATTACACTTCAGAACATCACTGCTGACTATCTAAAGATCCTCATAAGTAGTAGTTTAGGAAATAAGTACATATCAATTCACTAGATATTTCCATGGTGATCCCTAGGATTCTCTGGAGCCCTTAATAAATCTCTGCCTCTACTTAAATATTCCTGTCAGTTTGCTGATTGGAAAATGTCCATATTAAAGCAAAACAGTAGGTTGGAGGACACTACTCCCCCCACTGCTCCATCCCCCATTTTAATTAAGCTCCAGCTTATTAATTGCAAGGCACGTTCTTGTGAAAAAAAAGTACAATGCCTAATTTCCATTATTAAACTAAATATCAGTTTGGATAAATCAGTGGATGCTTCACTGCCGCTCAAATGTATCATAGTTCAGGCCTGGAGGGAAATACTTTTAGATGAAATGAAAAGGAATTTCAGTTGTCAGTACTTATTCAGTTCAGAGCCCTTTCAGGCAAGGAACAAACTCAAAATCTAACAATGATGCCAAATTATGTCTGGAGGTATTGGAGATGATCATTTAATACATCTAAAACACAAAACACTCTTCAGTACATTGAAAAATCCTTGGTTGGAGCTTTCTCTATCCTTAAGCATTTTACATGTACAGGGAGTAGCTAATTATGATCAACTCTTTTTGTTAATCACCAGAAAAGTATGTACTACAATAAACTCATTTTGATACAAGATTTTTCCTCCAGTCAGAACTTAAAAAATTTAAATGAAAGCACTCTCAGAAGTTCTAGAGCAGAATCCCACTTTCCTCCGTTTCCAGAGAGGAGAAAGATGGCGAAACATCCTAGCACTTAACTCTTTACTCAGCAAAGAAGTATTGAACCCATTTATGGTTGGCATTCAAATTGAAGGCCTCTTCTCTGTTTGCAGAAAAACACAAGCACGCAAGGAAAACCTCGGGGATGTAAAGGAAGGCAGAAGTTCTTCAAGTGCTGGCAGATCATGAAATCATTCTGCCAGTTCAGGCTTCTTAGAGTGGTCTACAAGGCTTCCAGGACAAGAATTTGAGAAGTTGTCTGTACACTTATGTGAGGTTACCACCTGCCCCAGATGCTTTGAGGTTTCTACTGTACCATTGTTCTTCTGCAGAGAGCGCGAGAGACATTGTGGGGTCTTCTGCCGCTTGGGAGAGAAACTGATGATACGAGCTAGGATTCTTCTTCAAAGCAACTACGTAAAGGTTTAGTTTGCTTGAGGGAACTGGAATGATCTATGCTGAGAAAACTCCCCCCCCCCCCATCTGCAAAATATTCACTTACTAAAAAACGTAGCCTTTACAGGCTGGGCACAGCCTACACCTGAACTGGAACAAAGGCTCAGCTGGGAAGATTAGCATCTTCCTGCATAGCTTTGCCATTTTAGCTATACAGGCTTGTTATAAGAAAGATTGTTTTTAAGATTAAAATAATTATGCCTATCTGTATCTTAAGGCATTCATCACAGAAAAACCCATACATCGTGATTACTTTGGGGAAGGGGAAAAAAAAGAAAAAAAAAGAAAAAAAAAGGTGAATCTAAACTAGCTTTATGATCCCGAAAACAGTGTGCAAGATTTGCAAATCATCATCATCCAGTTCCACAAAGTGCACTAATCCCTATTCAGTTGCTTGCTGCAATATCATCAAAACAGGAAAGAATGGAAAAACACTTGATTTCACACATAAGCACATAGGCAAATTGGCATGGATTCTGCTAAATAATTGATCTGAACAGGAAGGAATTTTCTAGTGTTTAGTTCATTGCCCAGATTGCAAAGCTAAAATCTTTTGTGCTAACATGCACAAAAATACATTTCCTGCGTATCTCTCCTGAATACCAAGTAGGCAGTCCCTAGCTGTTAGGATATAAAGCTCACACATACATCTAAGCACCAGCAAGCATTAATATTTAGGTTTCTTCAGACCTGGGCATAAGCTATTTTCCAGCGGGGGAAAATATATCTTCCTAAACAACAGAACAGTACCTTGAGAGTCAGTTAAGAGAGCAATCGTGTCTTCTCTGTACATCATCTCAAATCTACTAAAAAATTCCTCTTATTACTCCAGAAAGTGAAGGTGAAGTTAGCATATTTATTCAATACTCTCAGTTCAGTTTATGCAATAATTGTGCTCCGAGGGGGTATTAGACAGTGCACAGGCTTGGAAATCCCATACAACAGCCTTAAACTTTAACTGCCAGCTGAGGATTCTGGTTATCAGTTGTTTACGGTAGCATTAGCTGCAAAGACACTCTATTGACTTGAATGGCACAATGCCATTTTAGGCCAGATGAAGACTAGGCTTTGGTTTTGGTCTCTTCGCTAGAATTTCAAAGCACGCAGAGCACAGAGACAGGGGAATTAACTGTGCTACAAAAACTGAACCTACAAATCTTAAACAGGGGGTTTACTTGAAAGGAAAGCCCTGCCATAAAGAGGTGAAAGACTGCAGCTTGCTTTGTGAATTGTCAAAGCTAAGCTCAAGCCTTCACAGGAGCAATTTCTTTAATACCTTGTTCATTCAGCGGAGTTTAAGGAAAGGATGCTGACCCCCACCAGCATATCAATGCACCAGCAGAGCAGGATAAACTCTTCGTGCTCAGTCCCACCAATAGAAACAAATGAATCCTCAGGACATCAGAGGACCTCCGGCTGGACTCGGCGGGGGGTGCTTGCACGATGCACCAGATCTGGCAACACGAACAGGGCGGGAGGTACCTGAGGTCCTTTTCTGCACAGCTGTATTCTGCCTGAAGGGCCACAAAATACCTGTACAGGTAGTTTGGCTTTGGAGATAATGCCATACTTCTATCCTCTTTTTTTCTTCTCAGGCATATCTAAGTCAGCAGCTCTTTGACACTGAAGCGGACATTTTCTCCCCAATAAGCAAGCCTTGCTTGGCTGAAATGTTCTGGGTCACTCATGTTTTGGCTTCTACTCTGTTGTTGCTGGGTTATCACTCCTTACTCCACCCCATTAGCCACATTTAACTGGTGAGTGCGTGCTCTGCTTTGCTTTCCCCTGACGGGCAGCAGAGTGACAAAAAGACAGGAAAGAGTCTGGGGTAGGATGCTAACCTGACTTTGCAAACCTGGTTGCTCTGTTGGGGAGAAGCTGTATAACTATGGCCAAGTCACATGAGACCAAGATCCTCCAAGGTGTTTTGGGGCCCAGAAAGAAGGTACACATCCATGCGGACCTCTGAGCTTCCATCCCTCATTTTGCAAGTGGGCTAATGGTGCTTCTTCAGAGGGCTCTTATGAGAATAAATGTGCTAAATGCTGTGAAACCCTAGGAAGTTACAATATGGGTGCATTTAGAGAGCCTTAAAACAGGACTAGTAAGGTAAAGTCAAAGAGAAACATTCACAATACAACAAACTGAAGCCACTAAACATACACTGCTATCAACCTGGCCTTAGTCCAAGACGACAACTGTATGTGACAAGGAGTCAATAGCCCCTTTACATGTGGTTCAGTATCTCAGTGCTTGGTGAATTACTGCTGATTTCATCCCAAACAGCCAAGGACACGAAGCCATTTGGGATAAGACTAGATCTCATCCTCAAGTCTCCTTGGCTTAATTTTGAAGACATTTTCTTGAAAAACAGTTTCACCCTTGCACACCCACCTTCCATAGTTCTACCACTAAGATGGAAATATGTTTTCGGCTCCACCATTTCAGAAACTGCCTAAACTAGGGTCCCATTTACGTAGCAGTGCTCAGAATGGCATCAGTTGCTGGACATGCTGTGATATGGGTTTACTGTCACTTGAGGGGAGGTCTAGTCCAACATTTCCATTTTAATACAGAAATCAGTTATGAGAGATGCCATTGGGGGAAAGGTAGCTCCAGTACTGGGGAATTAACAAGTCCCTGCAATTGGCCAATTAATTATCTTGAATCTAATTCATTAAGAAGTTGCATGTTCTCATTTCATTCGTTTCTCCTCCCAGCCTCCCCTTCCCAGCTAATTCCACTTGCAGCACAACTAGAGGATGAGCTACCGGCCTTGGCCAAAGCGTCCTCAGGCTGGGGCTTTCAGGGGCTGCCTGGAGAAACGCACGACCAGCGGCAGCAACGTCCCATGGAGCCACTGCATGGGCTCAGCGCGCTCAGAACTGGCCACATTGCACGGCCATCCCCACGCCAAAAAGCCTGAAGGAGCTCGGCAGTCGCAGGCTTACCCAGAGCCAGCTGCCATTACACAAAACGGCGATGCATTTTAAGTAGTGGCCTGAACATGATATTCAGGTATGGATTAACTGGCCCAGATCAAGCCAATGCCTGGCAGCATGAGCCTCTGTGCAAGGAAGGCCACTTGGGTATCGCTACGTCCAGGATGCAATATCCCAAGGCGCCTTGAGGAGCTCCTTCAGGACCCTGCTCTGCCAGCGTGGCATATGGCCAATACTTGCCAAAATCAGCAGAGAGGAAGGGACGGGAAGCCCCTAGTCACACCTCCCAACCCTTGTATCACTCAATCCAGGCTCAAATATTAAAGCCTGAGGTTTTCAAAGATAAGGAGAACGATGTTGCAGCTCCCCCTTAAAACCATTGATGGCAGGGAGGGGTGCTGAGTTCCCCTTCATGGTTAATTGCTTTTTGAGTTATCAGCTCAGCTCTCTGCCTCTTTTCTCTTTCCTATCACTAAAGAGAAGGAAAAATGCAAAGTGCTGTTTTTGCTTTTGTTTCTGCTTAAAATTCAAGCCACAAAAATCTGTCTTAGCCTCTACCTATCAAGTAGGAAAGCATTCACTGGCTATGTTCTGAACAGGCACTTCAATTCTGTCTTCTCCTAGCGTTCGATTCTTTCTCAAGAAGTAAAGCTGACACCAAGGTCTCCATTTCCCAGCTATAATGAAATGGAAATAAGTCCCTGAGAACCTCCACTCTCTCATGGTAAGTCTGTGGATATTTTTTTCTGCTGATAAATGATACAGTTTGTAGATGATGTTGCATAAATGGGCTTTAAATTTCTACAAGGCATAAAAATTTATCAAACTGCTAAGAAATGGGAGAAAGTGTCCACACAACCTATTAAATACTCGCTTTTTTTAGCCTATGCATGTAAGAAGTGAGCAAACTCTTTAGTTAAAAAAATTAAGTAAAAATTAAATTTAAAGGCCAACAGATAATTACTACTTCTACTATCATAGAATTTTCACATACAGCTTTTGCAATATTTTACAGAGAAAATCCTAATAGGGAAATTGAGAGAAAGAAATAAAGCGTTGCCTAGATCACTAAAGGGAAGCCAGGGCCAGCGGTCAGGTTTGCTGAGGTCTGGAGCAGTTGACCTGGGCACCCTCTGACTGTCTGCACAGTGATTAATCTTGCCCGAACCCTTAAACAAAATTGTTCAGGCTCAGATTTACCCACAGACCTACCTTCATTTTGTTCACTCCTCAGAGTGGATATTTGAATGCTGTTTTGAATGACCTGTTCACTAAAGTGCTTTTTTTTTTTTTCCCCCTCTTCAAAACCACAGACTTAAAACCTTCACTATTCCTTGACTGCTATTGAATTATCTTATCCTTCAGAAAGCTTTGAAACTGAAAGAACAACGTGCAGTGAAAAACAACAAAAGACAGGAGGAAACAGTGAGAAATCGAACGATAAACCAAGACTAAAAAGGAAAGGAGAGAAACATCAGATAAAAGCCAGTTTATTCACACCGCATGTGCCAGCCAAAGTTATTTTGATTATTCTTCTAATCCTAAATAGGGCTGCTTGCCTTTGGTAGGAAAAATATGTCATTCTAGTGGATCAATCTTGAGGAAAAAATGCATTTCAGAGTCACAGAGGGAAAAACTAAAAATGAGGAGATTGCCTGTCACAGCCTCGATAAGCAGCTCAGAAGGACAGGACAGATTGAAAGCCTTTATCTGCGTCCAAATGCTTCTGGGGGGAACGAGGAAGCATTATCCAATGCCAGTTATCCCTGGTTTACATCCGTAGTTACCCGACAAGAGCAATTCTGTTGCCTCTGCAGATGATATTACAGATAGACAGCGATAAAACAGAGGCCAGCACCTGGCGCTCTGGGGGGATATCACTGCGAGGTCTAAATAAGTTCACAATCCCCTCTGAAATCGTGTTGAACGGAGCCTGCTCTCGGACTCAAAACTTGGAGCGAGGCGGGTGCACAGGAGCTCATTAAAGCTTTCCGGCCAGTTCTCGAAGCCCTTTGCTCTTACTCCAGCAAACACCAAAGAAGCCTTTCCGACTTTGGAGATGGAAAGACAAAAAGAGGAAAAAAACACCAAAAAAAAAAAAAAAGGAAAAAACCTATCATGGAAAGACCCAGAAGCACTAAGCACTGAAGATCATTGAAAGGAAAATGAACACTGAAGGAGGAAGCGGTATTACACTTGTATCTCATGGCTGAGTGTTTTGTTTGTGGAGTAAAGCAAAACCCACCAGTTCTCCTCTGAACAATAACAGGGTTTAACCTCATTTGGAAGCTACTTATTTGAGTGAAAAAAGTGAACAGAATTTGCAAATTCTATCTGCTCTTCAAAAGACTCTTTTGGACTGAACTCTGGCAAATACAGGAAAAGCTCATAAGTGGATTAGCAATAACGACTCCCTTAGCTTTCAGGGCAAGCAAATACTGTATTTGCGTGAAGAATTGTCCCAACATGTCACCGAGAGCACGAAAAGCAAATTCATTCCCTTTTGGGGCAAGACTGTGGCAGCTAATAGACCATGCAGCAGAATAAAAGGGCTGTCTTCAAGACAAGCTTTCGCATGAACTCTACTCTCTCTCTCTATGTATTTTTCTTCCCCAGGAAGCAGTAGGAAGAGCAATCAGAGCCCGAACCCAGTAAGCACACAGCAACAAATGGGCTTGTCATGCTGGGCCGGGGCGAGGGAGGAGGAAGAGGAGGAGGAGGACGGGGACAAACCCTGCCTGAGCGCTGCCGGTGGCTCGCTCCGGGTGTGGGACAAGGACTGGGGACACCAGCCGGAGCAGGGCTGTAGCCAACAGCCGCTGTTTAGACGAGCTGCCGGGCTGTGCGCCAGGCGGACCAGACCTGTCGCCTCCGTGGGGTTAGAAACGGCAGGTTTGAATTCCAGCAAAGCAGGAGAAAAAAAAAGATTTAGACGCAGTGAGAACGCTGCGGGGGGGATTTTGGAAACCACTCAAAGCCACTTCACTTTTGAATGGATTTGGCAAAACAAAAACACACTTCTCGGGTAACAAGGTTTTTGTTGTTGTCCGCTTTTGATTAAATGAGAATTCGAGAGAGGGAGAGAACAGGCATCAGTCAGAATTTAAATTTCCCGATAAAGGAAACCCTGTGGGGCATTTGCAGCTGTTGTAGTAGTGTCTAGAAGCTGGTCGCCCCACCGATACTGCTGCAGAAGTTCCTGCTTCCCAGCCATCCGCCCGCCCCGGGACCCAGCCCTTCCGTCCGCCCGACCTGGGTCACGGCCACGCAACGCAACGCAACCGTTGAGCCACGCGCTCAAACCAGAGCACGTCCCCTCGGCTGCAAAAGGAGCAACTCTCTCGCTTTGGCTGCTGCATGGAAATGCACTTTTTTGGAGATACCCACAAATAAACAAACCCAAAGTTATGGTTTTAAGAAAGAACTAATGATTTTCAGTGTTTAGTCTAGGCCACAGTGGATCCATATATTTTCTTAAAGTGAGTCCAGCCTACCCTCCAAAGCCCTCCAGAGGTCTTCCACTGAACACTTAAAATTCACGGCACCTAATATCACGGGCTACTTTAGAGAAATCTATTTCACAGTCCTGTATTTTTCAGCATTGAATTTAAACTAGGAGCTTTAAAAGCAGGCTATGAGATTACATACTATCAGTTAATTCATTTTAAAAGCGCACACTAAATACTGGTTGAGCCATAGAAATTTTAAGCCCAGCTGTGCGATAAGCAGGGCCCCTGCCTAACACCAGCTATGCATTCCCTGCGGATACACAAAGATGCTTTAAATCCCTTTCCAGTAACATTTTTAGCTGGGACCAGAATAAAGGCCTTGCAAAGCCATGCATAAGACAGCCGGATAAGACGCCATCAGGATTCACTCAGGAATGCCCAGGCCAGAAACGCTGTCTGCATCCTGGCTCTCAGTCAGGCAGCACCACGTTCCTGAGGCCGCTTGCGATCACCGTCTGCAGCGACAGCGGCGCGTGCAGCCGTTCCCATTTCGGGTCGTATCACAAGACATCCTTCTAGCGTTTTCTTAGAGCAGTCTCGGGGGGAAAAAAAAAGAAAAAGAAAAAACCCAAACAGTTTGTTCCAAGAAGTATTTCTTTCGCCAGTACATCCAGGGCCCAATTCTCAGGCAACCGTATTTTACTTCAGCGGTGTTGCACCAGCCCATAAAACCTGGAAGCTCATTCTGGGCTCCGAGTTATAGTCAAGCCCCTAAAGAGGCCGCTTACAAACAGAGAAGCGTGCTAACGCTTCCGAAGCGACAAGCTCCAAGGAAGTCATTTCAAATACGTAATTTCTACTGCTCGGGAGAAAGCAATAACTTTAAATTGACGCAGAGGCAGGCAATCTATAACAATAAGGAGCATTTACATCCAGGGGTCTATCCTGAAAGCCTTTCAAAGGCAGGCACTTTATAAGAATATTTCATGAATTATGTCCGGCATCAATATAAATGGACAATTAATTAACATGTATTTGGAAGGCAATACTTTCCCTTTTGCATGGAGAATTTTTGAGGTTCTTCTATGTAGCGAGAGAGAACAACATAGCTGTAGCTGGAAAGCCCAGTACAGCAGATTTAATAGCCTTCACTCAGATACATTATAAAGCTATTAAATGTCTGCCATTCAGGTAATTATTGGAGGTTTGCCACATCTTTTACTGTCTCCAGGCCAAGACATGATGGGGGGGGAGAAGGGGGGAAGCTTAATGGATCCAGCCAAAGAGCTTTGCTCAGTAATTATGTCTGATTGGAAAATTGCCTGCTTCAAAGAGCAGAAACCTGAAGCTTTATTAGTAATGAGAGATCTCAAGTTTCCAATTAGCTGAAAACAAAAGTACCACACATTTCACATTGTACATTCTTGTCACATATAACCCCCCATTTTCAAATTATTCTCTGAAGGACTAATTTGCCCATGTCCTGATTGAGGGGGGGGCAGGGAAATTAAAAAAAAAAAAAAAAAACCCATACTTTGGGAAACACAGTTTGGCCGGCGTAGAGTTCAGGCTGCTCACCTCTGACAATCTAGCTTCTCTAAACCTGCGCAAATTTGAGCGCAGATGGATACCAGCCTTCCTGTGGGAGGACGTAAACCTAGGGTCACTGTGGGAAAACACCCTGGTCTTCTGTTACGAAGCAAAAAAGGAAAACTATTCAAAATATATGTATTTCCTCATGAGTAATAAACGGGAGCTGCACAAAAGCAGGGGAAGAGGCCCGGGTGGCAGCGGGGCAGCCGCTCTGCAGGTTACTTTTACCTGCACGCCCAGCCCACCCTCTGCACCCAGAGCTCTCTGCAAGGACCAGGACACTGGTGGGACACCTGCGCTCAGCAGGAGCTGGACGTTACGTGTGCCTCTGAGACAGGCCTATTTCCAAGCACCTCGGTGCGAAATTCTGGAGCTGGTGGTCAGTTTTGCATTTGGGAGCCTCAGTCAGAAACTGAAACTTCAGGACAGCAAACCTCCTTGCGAAGTCAGTCCAGTAAAGCTTCTGTGCTGGGTTTGAGTTCCCAACTCTGGGGTTCCAGAACGTTTATGAACGGCAAATAATTCTCCCCTAGTCGAACCTCATTACAAAACCTCCGACTTCAGTAGGGTTTGGTGGTTGGGCGCCTGCTCTCCTTAGCCTGGTGGAGCCCGAAGCTGGCCACAGGCACGTCAAGGCACACCGATCTCGCACGGCCCCTCATCAGCGCTTCCACAGGACCACTGTGCTGGGCAGTTCAAAAGGCTACAACACAAGCCCATCTGGTATCGCACTGTTTTCATAAGAAAAGATCAGATGAAGCACTTGATTAACCTTCCCTGAAAATGCCGACCAGCCTGACTGAAACAGGCCTACCACCGATTCACAGGGCAACACCCTAACTTCATCTCCCTCCTAGGTTTTAGACTTCTATCTCAATCTCATTTTTGCAGGATATTAGGACACTGTCTGACAGCATTAGAAATAACAGAAAAGACATTACTTACGTTTTCCAGCTAGATAAGAGTTCAATCTCACCAAAACAGAAATGAGAGGAAATACAGGAGAAGTAAGTGCTTCCCAGTGAGTTGGCCTGCTCTCTATCCCACCAGCAGCATGGGAGAAGTACTCAATACTGCTTTCAGTTATGGACCTATCCTAGCAAGCCAGGTGCATATTTCAGAGTCAAAAAGTTCAACCTAATGCTGGAGAAGGTAACACCTCTCCTGGCATCCTCCTGCAGCCTGTCACCAAGGGCGAATGCTCTGCTAATGGCGAAGGCGCTAGTAGCACACCCATACCTTGCTAGCAGAGCTGTACTCTGCTTGGCAGCATGCTGCACTCCCCAGCATGGACTGTGCTGGCCATGCATCCCCCTGCATGCTTGACAGCTCCTGTGGGGTTTCCAAAGTGGGTGCAACAACACTCTGCTGAGGCTGACAACAGCAGGGGCACAGGAACAGGTCCAAAACTGATGCCAGAGTCACTGCAGACTTGGAAGACACAAAGCAACGCAAGTGCCCCTGTTGGACACCGGGCCCAAAGAGCCGACACTACTTCTGAAGCAGCATTCAAAGTTTCTACAGCGTGAAACAATTTTAGAATAAGACATGTGGTCACAGAGGTGCACCAAGGTCATCCAAAGTTGGAACAACAACTGGATACTTATGAAGGAATAGACAGCATGGTCTCAGATCCCAAAAGAAGAGGATAAAGACCCACGCAGGATCACTTTATAGCAGAGAAAACCACCACCACCACCAGGATGGGAAGACCAAACCATAAGACAGGGCACAAATGAGGCTTAATGGACTTGCCACAAATGAAAACAATATTGTTGGTTTCTGCAAATCCATGTAACAAAGCAGGGCATGTCAAATACTAATTGAACATGATTGGATTTAGATTAGAAAATTCTGTATGCATTTGAAATTCTGGATTACATTAACAATGGCAATTGTAATTATGATGATGGCTGGGAAAGGAAATCAGGAGGAGCCGTACCTGCAGAACATTTAGTAGTAGCTGCTGTATATGTAGGCTCTTTTGACATGATGCTGAGAAGTAAACCTCTGCAAGACTCCTGGGCTCTGAGTGATCACCGAATGACACAGTTCTCCCACTGTCCTTGAAAATTTGGCAATTCACTATTACAAGTCTAGTTGCCAGTCCTTTCAGAGATTGCCATCAACCTGCCACTGAATCACAAGCAATTCTTCTTCTTTCTGGTGAGCAGCTATAACGTACAATTTCACCTTCAAGCGAGGAAGGGTTTTTCTTCAGATACAGTATTTTTTCCACACTTTTCAGACCTCATTGAAACACTCTGAGGGGACCATAAACCACATGTATGCTTCAGCTTCCAATTTGACTTTACTAGGTTTATGGCATTGAACATAAATCTTCCATGCTGTTGAACGCGGTACCAGCAAGTCCTTTCAAAGATCCTAGCTGAAATATCTAGTAAAGCTTGGGCCTGACTATTTCCATGCTTCATATCTTTGCTGATATTATCATCAAGAACATGCATTACATCCAGCTGTGGAAGCAGACAGAGAAGAGCTCCCCTGGCCAGTGACAACTGGAGTAAGACTGCCTTATTTCACAGATGGTGAATCCAACAGTTATTATCTGGTAATGACAGAACCAACATTTAATCTATCACCTACAAAGACAATCAAAATCAGGATGTCTGTCTCTACTGTGTGTCCAATGGAAACCATAATTACATGCAGAGATGGCAAATCTCGTTCTCTATTATATGCAGCACACTGTAAAACAGAAGTTTGTAAGCTTTCTTTATCCTCTGCTGGAATGATCCTTAAGTCATCTCTACACTTTCATTTCATCGGAATAAGAGAAACAGGTAGATCTAATTTATTGCAGGTGAATAAAGTATGAAAAGAGCTAAGTTCTTTTCTCTCCTCTATTAAATATTTCATTTTGCAATAATTTATCTCCTCATTCTTCTAGTGCAAGATTCTGAGACATTAACTACCCTCTCCCCTCCCCCCCCCTTTTTTCTTGTTTATACAGAATCACTGAATAGCTGAGTTTGGAAATCACCTATGGAGATCATCTAGTCCGATCTCCCTGCTCAAAGCAGGGTCAACCAGAGCAGGTTGCTCAGGACCTTATCTAGTTGGGTTTTGAACATCTCTAAGGATGGAGACTTCACAACTTCCCTAGACAACCTGTTCCAGGGTTCAACCACCCTTACAGTAAATTTTTTTTCCATAAGTTAAAGTGGAATTTCCTGTTTTTCAGTTTGTGCCCAGTGCCTCTTGTCACTGCATACCACTGAGAAGAATTTGCATCCATATTCTTTACTCCTCCCCCATCAAGTATTTATACTCAATGATAAGATCTCCCTGAACTTTCTCTTCTCCAGTTCCAGCTGAACAGTTCCAGCTCTCTCAACCTCTCGTTGTTTGACAGATACTCCAAACCCTTAAATCATCTTAGTAGCCCTTCACCGATTTGCTCCAATATGCCCATGTCTGTCTTGTCCTAGGGAGCCCAGCACTGGACCCAGCACTCCAGATGTGGCCTCACCAGGGCTGAGCAGAGGGGAAGGATCACCTCCCTTGATCTGCTGGCAACCCTCTTCCTAATGCAGGTCAGGATACCATTGGCTTCTTGGCCACAAGAGCACATTGCTGCCTCATGGTGAACTTATCCACCAGGAAACCCAGGTCCTTTTCTGCCAAACTGCTTTCCGGCCCGCCAGCCCTCCGCCTGTCTTGCTGGATGGGGTTATACCACCTCAGGTGCAGGACTTTGCACTTGCCTTTGTTGAACTTCAGGCAATTCCTCTCTGCTCATTTCTCCAGTCTGTCGAGGTCCCTCTCTGGTGTATCAGTCTCCCAGTTTCGTATCATCAGCAAACCTGCTGAGGGTGCACTCTGTCCCTTCATCCAGGTCATTGATGAAGATGTTAAACAGTATTGTCCCCAGTATCAACCCCTGGGGGACACCACTAGTGACTGACCACCAGCTGGACTTTGTGCCATTGATTGCAACCTGTTGAGCCTGACAACTGACCCAGCTTTCAGTCCGCCTATTGGTCTGCTTATCTAGTTTAGTTACATAAAGCACTCTCTTAGGATGAGGAACTCGAGCAGAATGCGAAGCTGGCACTATGAGCCTTCATAAGAAGGGCTGAACAGGGAACTTGACAAGAATGGGTCCTTGAGAAGGAGGTTCAGTACGTCTCCATTAAAATGCTTTGACCACCTTTCTATTGATTTGGGGGGGAAAAAACCCCAAACTTTTAACAGCCTTAACTCACATTTAAAACAACACTTTTTTTTGGTAAGTAAAACTTTTTTCATCCTATTTCCTGGGTCATGTCTGAGTACATATTTAGCCAAAAAGCATCTGTTTTATCTATGATTTCATGTTTTAGCTGACTATAGTACAGAGACTTGATAGGTACAACTTCCACATGCCCAGAATATATATGCGTATAGTCAGAAGGAAAAGCAAATTTATAGAAAGCTTTGTGATTTTCTGAAGCTAAAGAGTCAGCCTTGTCATTTTGGGGCTCTAATGAAGTCTATAATAAGAAATGGAAAACAGAACAGTACACTCAGGAGGAGTCTGCCAGAAGGTCCAAAAGCAACTTTTAGCAAAACTTTCTAAGTTTGCTATATGCTGTAAGCAGAATGCAAAACTGTTGAGCCTGTTGAGGTTTTGCTCAACAAAGAACTAAGAACAAGAATGCCTGCATAGTGTTCGAAACAAACGGGTTTCAAAGTAACCAGGGGCTTGGGAAATACATACAGAAACAAAGAAAGCAAAACAAAACCTCTCCACGACTGGGATGCTTTCCAAAGGAAAACGATGGTATGGGGACCTGCAGCAGGAAACCAAAAAAGTGACACAAGAAACTCTTGCACAGTTATACATTGTCATCCTACCGATTTTGCCATTGCATCTGAGTGGATCTCAGACTGCCAAAGATCATAAAAGACTGAAAAAAGTCACATGGAACAAGTGCACATAGACAATAATATCATGACAATCACAGCCAAACAAAATGCTATGTGAAGAGATTAACTCATTACTGCTAGGAGGTTTAATTACAAATATTTGTACTGGTGCATTACATTAAGATTAGGATTTTAGGTGCTATTTTACTCTGACGGAGATGACTGGAGATTATATTTTAGAGGCTGAGCTTGCTAGATAGAAAAGTAGATGGCATGCAGGGGAATTCTTGCTGTTTGCACACACAATAACAGCCAGTCTTACATGAACTCATAATGTTAAATTTTCTTCAAGAAGCTTAAACACTTCTATGCACTGAACTTAAACACTGAACTATGCACTTACACCAGTATATCCTGACCAAACACCACGAACACTCATCCAAAAGTCCCACAGGGACAAACTGAGCACAGGAAAGATGTTTTTGAAAGATTCCGTAATACCTGCAAAGCCTATGCCTCAATTTGTATGGCTACAGTCTGCAGAGTGATAAAGCATGAAATATATTTTGAGGCAGTGGAAGGTACTCTCATGAGAGCATGAAAAAAATAAGACTGCTTTGGCTCTCGGAGTCTACTTTTCCAGAAAAAAAGCGTACCTCACTGGAGCATCTGCGCAGAGACCCAAGAGGATTGCTGTGAGGGGTCTGAATCCATTGTACGTATGTATAAATTCACCCTGGAATGTGGTTTTGCAGTACTGCTATACCTGCATTTCTGCACATTTTCATGGACCTGCATAGATACTTAGGCTAGTCAACATTCCTACTGGATCGCCTGCAGAGTGTAACACATGGTGTGCCAGACACCGCGACCCAAAACCCACTAAAGTCAACTGTTGGGGCCCCTGCGGTGCTTCAGAACAATAATCTATATGAGATATAGAGCATGGAACTAACACTGTTTAGGATTAGTTGCTTAGCACAACTTGCTTAGCATTAGTAGCTAAATTTGCTGAAGCCTTAGGCCTCAGGCTATAGCCACTGCTACGTGCTTTGAAGTAGTCCACCAAGGACACTGGTGCAGCTGGGAATGATACATCCTGAGAAAGTACAGTTAAACTAGCAGAAGCCAGTGGGAACCAAGGTTAAGGGTAAGATAGCTTTGCTAAATAAGTAGCAAGGTACAAGGCATGATCGCTGCGTGCGTSATCGGTGCCATGAYTGGCTMCCTGTGACATAATCTGCATGGTGATTGGCCTAGCAAAGTGTACGACTGCACAAACAYATATAAGATGGGCAAATTGCCGAATAAAGTGGGAATTGAACCTGCATTCTGTGAATGCGTATGATTCTTTCCCGTCACTCCCGCGGACCGCGACAGTCAACAAGCAACCTTCTACTCACTTCAATACATCCCAAGTAATCTTGCATAATCATTCATTATTTAGGCCCATAAATACTCCAGAAAGATCATGGAGCCTTTCTGCAATCAAGTGCTCTTCCTCCCTACTTCATAAACATCCACATATTTCTTTCCAAGACAGTTTGATTCAGTGGTATGCGAACAGTACATTAATCATTCAGCACAGGTTGAAGCCAAAGAGCTTGATATTTGCTTATTTATTAATTCTCCATGTCTCATTTGAAGACCAAAACCAATGTAAATCTCTTGAACACGCTTTCATAATTTTTAATTAAAAGAGTTTTCTGTCTTATACAAAATTTATATAGATACCTTGGCTTTAAGGACTTGTAATAGCATCATATAAAAAGACCTTGCCATAAGACCTAGTCTTAAAACACTTTATCCATTGCAGGAATTCACTAACCGAATGAAACTTAAAAAGTTAGCAGGAAGGCTACACAATCTATACAATCACATCATAAAAAAAAAAAAAGTTTTCAGAAAACTGAAACAGTGCTGCTTCAATTAACTCTTAAAAAACTCTACCAACTTTTCATTATCTCGAACCAAAGCCCAGAGGAGAGTTTTGTTGTTAGGAAGCCACAACTTCATTGGAAAGGGCAGAATAAATTAAAGAAAAAGAAAAAAGAAAAAGAAAAGCAATTGATAATTAAGAGCAAACAAGTTTTGACCAAGCACCAAGATTTTCTCACCCCACTACTGCACATTTGGGTAGCTGAGTCTATAAAAGGCACACGCTAATTAAAGGATGTCTGTTTTTATGAGTTGTCCTAGCTTACACTGATCAATGCATCAACTGAATCAGACATAAAAGCTAAAATTTTGTGGCTAAATCCAGGAGGTTCAGACAGTGGAGGAAGCTAATTGCATCGGGGTGGAACTGACACCGTGTCCTTTTGCCTCTTGTCAAACTCAGGACAAGTACGGATTTATGTTAGTCCAGATTCTGGCCGATGATACCAAGAGCCTAAAGCAAATCTGTTTCAAGCTCCTTCTGACTTGAAATATTCATTCTGCTCCCTATACTTCAAGCAGTGAATAATTGCTTAGCATCTCTAGCGGGAGAGAACTATGGTGGGGCAAAAAGTTACTCAAAAACGTTCAAAACTGGAAAAAAAAATCTCTAAATTCTACAAGCTGGATTCCTTTTTGTTAGGCTTGGCAAAGATGGCTATGCATCAAGTTAACTAACATTCTGGATGCAGCAGGCAGGACACAGTGTGCTTTCCTTCCTCCTGCTCACCATGGTCTGCAAGGCAATCTTGGCCATGCTAGAAGAAAAGATTTCTTGCAGACTCGTTTTTTTTTCAAATGCATTATATTCCCTCCAACATCTATTTTATAGAAAGACTTTTAAAACAGGAAAAAAAACAAGTAGAAAGTTTTTTCTATCACAGCAGGGTAACAGACCTCACCAACAAGAAAACTACAACAGGGACATAACCTGTATGCAAAAACAAGGAGCGGGGGGAGGCAACGAAGGCACAACAGTAAGATTTGACAGTCGGTTCATACAGTTCCTCACTATCCCCTTGGTGCCCCGTGCATGCTAAGCAGCGTATAGCATTAGCTCTTTCCCTAATTGCAGGCCAAATAAAAGTGCGGTTTACACTGAGCCCTTCAGAGACGGCTGGAAGTTGTGGTCAGTCCCCATAGCCGGGAGACTCTGGAGCTTGGAGTTTATCAGCTTATTTTATTAGTCAATATGCATTTCCTCACACAAGGCAAACTATTTCTCTTAGGGAGGACGGCTACAGAGAAGTCAATACTGAGCTTAAGCTTGCCCTTTCAGTCTGGATGGCTGTATTACCTTTTTTTCCTTCATACATCATATAAGCAGTTAATAAATACACAACATTAAGCGCCTTTCTCTTTTTTTAAAGGAGGGGGGAAAAAAAAACCCAAAAAACCCACAACCCACGTTCACAGTAGCATCATTAGAAGTCAACATGATAACGGTGCCCTGCAAGTTGCAGTGCTAATTGGATTTCTTAATTGGATTGGATTGAAAGGGTTCAGTTCTATTTTTGCTGGGGGAAAAAAGAAGAGAGACAAAATGAGAAGAGACCGATCCCAGCAGCTTGATATTAGAACGGCAGGCAGGTTTCACCCCCGGTTTGCCTCCTCACCTCATGGGAAACGCTGGACAAGTCGCCGGAGCCCAATGTCCCAGAGCAGGTTAAACGAGCCCGGATTCTGACAGCCATCTACGATGCCAAGCACTACTCTTGGATCGATCTTCGCGCCCTACAGAATTTTTGCCAAAACCTTCACTATCTGAAAAAAGGCTTCAACTTCTCACAAAAAAAGCCACAAAACTCCAAATGAGCCAAGATGCAATAACATCCAGCAGGCACAAAGACAGAAATATAATAAAAGCAGGCTACTGTTTTGATACAATAAAAACTAGCTACTATGATTACAGCAACGACAATGAAACCCTGACGACACAGTTTAAGGGACATCCCTTTTCTAATCCTTTACCTTATAAAGCTAATCTACAGCTCACTTTTAAGGGCTAAACGCCCCAGCTGCAGCCCAAAGTTAATGGTTAAACTTGTTTCCATCAGCAGATCCCAACTCTCAGTCGCTCACCGAAGAGCTGCAGTCCTGAAGTTAAAGGCTGCTGTTGCAACTGTGAATTTTAATTTTCTAGGCACCTCGGTTATTCCCTTCAGAAAAGCACAGGATTTTGAAAGACTGAAGGCACTGAACGGCATACAGGATGGTTAGAGCGTGGTGTTACTGGTCTGACTTTCAGCAGCTAGTTTGGGATTGTACCGGACACAACTTACTCTCAGACTTCAAGATCCGAGCACAGTCACTTGCTGCTGCTACAGACATAACTCGAGACTTGCGTTTGCCTATATCTGATTTACACTGATGTAAAACCAGAATCTGCAGCTTAGTTTCCCTGTTCTGTTTAGATATTTCCTCCCTAATTCATGGCATAAATAAAGTTTAAAACGACTGCATCTTGCCTTTGGAAGTTGTTCATGCCAAACAATCAAGAGCAGATTCAGAAACATCAAGCCAGTGCTCCCAGTGACCCAAACACACCACGCTGTCTTTTAAGGAACTCCCCACAACCCCAGTCCTACGTTACTGTTGTATTGGACTAGTATGGGAGTCCAATACAGCCTATGTGTTATTTGTTTTCTAAGCAAAATACCTCTGAGTTCTGAGTATTGTTGCTGGGATTTTTTCCATTATTATTGGATTTTTTTGCTTTTTCCACTGTTTGCAATATTTCTGATTTATAGTGCACATTTTGGTACATGATACTTCAACCAAGCTTGCTGGATTGTAGAAGTGTATTTAATACATAATCTTTAAATCTTGGCTAACAGAAGGGAAAAGAAAAAAAGGAGAGATTTGGGATAAAGTTAGAGAAACTGTAAATCCTTGGATGGATACTCATAAATGCAGGGGCAGATGACCATCCTTTTTTTTAAATCTGTTAGACTATGAGAAAGCTTTCAGTTCTCTCTAAAATTTAAGCTATTCCTCTCTCCTGCAAGGTATTAAGCCATTGTTGGAAGGATGTTAACACTAAGCGGCTTTTGTCCATCTCTCAGTGTTTTTTCTTAGAGCAAGACTTTTACCTTAGTTCTTTATCACCTACACAAAAGAACAAAAAGCCTAGCAAGGATATAGCAGGCGGACACCCGTCTGTCCAAGAGGACAAAGGTACACCTTGGTCTTCAGTGCATCACTGCGAACAACCTGAAGATCTCTGGGCAATGGATTAACTTCACGTTACAAAGGCAAAAGACTGAAACTGCAAAAAAATTTAAAAGGAACATGGAGTCCCTAATTTAATCCTTATTCTTCAGAAGCAATCTGAAATCCACAGTGAGACACGTTTTTAGCTTGAACCACTCTGTTCAAATGGAGGATAACCTGGCGCTTCCCCCCCAAAGCCAAAGCCAAGTTCCCATTAGCTCAAACTGTAGCATTAGGAGTTAGCATCTGTCTTCATGTCTTTTGGGAACTGAACTAATATCCAACAGCTGTGGGAGAGAAATAAACAGTCTGAGGACATACTTGAACTAAAGGATTTGGAGACAAAATCCTGTACCCCAGTATCAGCTTGTTGAGCTATTGTTCCTGCAGAATGGAAATAAATACCTATTATCAGCAGGCTGATTGCATGTTAAAGATCTGCTGCATCAGAATATATCAGAAATGCAGTAATAACTGACAAGAGGCGCAGCTGAACCAAAGCCATGCTTTAGTTCGTGCATAATTGTATTATTGATTTTCCCGAGGTCTACGATTTATTTGAATAAAGAATTATTTGACGGAACTGAAAATGCCAGAGTTTAAATGACTGGGTTGTACGGTACTTCTGGTGACAGCTGAATTGCAACTTCAGAATTAGAAACCGTTTCTATTAATTGCTACAAACAGAATAAGCTTCGATTTGACTTCTGTCCAAATTTTGCAGAAAATACATAGGCTGAACAAAACAGAACTTGCACTCACATCTTTTGAGGGGAGAGAGAAAGCAAATGAGCAGCTAAGAGTACTGAAGAAAAAGCTGTAGAGATTAAAGGCCTTTTATTTATCCTCTGAGTAGACACAACAGAAAGTCTGTGCCGCATCCCCATCCACCCGGGCCAGCCCTGCTCTGCAGGGCTCATGAAGAGATTTATGGATCTGCTGCTCCCGAGCAATCTGTTATATGACATGGGGAAGAGGCTTTAGCTGCCTTTATCCTGCTGCAGCTCATTCATAGAAAACATTCATATTCACTAAATCTGTAGAGCTAATAAGGGACAGATTTTAAAGACAGCAGCCAGCTCACTGAAATTTGGTTTTTCTCCTACTGTGCAGAATGCACATGGGATTAAGTCACTTCTTTTCCCCTCTCTTCAACTGCATCTGCTGAAATCTCGAAGCGTGTGTTCTCCTTCACAGCCTCCGTGATAAACACTGGAGGCTTTTCTCCACCCACGGCTACATCACGGGGTTCTTCCCAATTGCTATACCGAGCAGGAAAGTAGCTGTTTACACGGACCACTGCCTGCTGGTCAGCTAACACTTAGCAGCTCATGAACTAGGCTCTCTGCACGCATATTCATCACAGCCCTTTACAAAATGTTATTTGTTAGACAATGTTCAACTACCATAATACATGGGTGAATATCAACCGTGCTTCCAGGCTTAAAGCAACTCCTGCTAATGCCTTAGAACAGGGGCTGCGATTGCCCTTCCCTAATCCCTTCTAAGCTTGATAGCTATTTATTTTTCAGTTCAAAACAGAGAAACACGGCGCTTACCATTTGTTTCATGGTCGTGTCTTTGGAATCAAATAAAGCTCTTCTCTTCTGCACCTCTGACCTGGCTCCCAGCTGCTGCTTGGCACTGGCACCGTTGCAGTGATAAGGATTAGTAAGTGAGCTTTATCGCGTACATATTAAGTCATGTTAAACATTCATCTCATGTACAATTATTTTCCTGCAAACATACAAACCGGCCAGAGTCATAGATGGCCTTCATCTGCATCTCGGCAATGATTATGGGGGATAAGATCTACCACGTTCCTCCGGTACCATCCCTCCTCCGTGGGAACGGGGAAAGTCTGGCTGGCAAGAAGCTCGGGTAGGAGCCAGGACACCCATGTTCAGGCCCATCTTTCCCAGTGAGCTACATGAGGACATGAAACAAGTCGCTTCACTTCCTTGCCTCTCAGCTGTGTTATCTCAGCTCAGATCTGTTAGATGGAAGAATAATGCTGGCTCCTTAATTTTCCTGGCAATTTTTTATTTTATATGCAAAAAAATAAGAACACAGTACCAAAATGAAGGCTGGTGATTGTCATTTGTAAATAGCACTAATTATAATTTACTGCCTGCACGTCACCGGAGGTGACTAGTGTTTGCATTAACTCTGTTAGAGGAAATGAAGAGGATCAGTCACGGTCCAGCCTGTGCAGCCAACAGACTGGGGAGTTCGTGTCCAAACTCTGGACAGATGTGGGGAACCAACAGACATGCACAATTTTAAATGTACATGAACATGCCACAAAGAAAAATCTCTTCCTCCTAGTCCTGGCCACGCTAGTCCTGGCGAGAGCTCTGCCAAAATGACGGCACAGCTCTGAAGCCAGCACCTTCACCGCGATGGGCCAGGTACCTGCTGTTCCTCCACGCTGGTCCCCACACCGACATCTACATCCAGACTCTACCGATAGGCCAAAACCCACAATACTCAAAGCACTAAAATGCCTAGTCTGGCTTCTTATAAAACTGCATTCCCGCCTTGCCCCTCTCTCAGCTTTTTGGCAGGTCCTGCCCTCTGCTGCCCTGCCTTTCCGGAAGGAAGGGCCACAATCCGGCAACCAAGAGATGTCCGATTCGCACAGCTATCGCATCCCTATGGGACCCCTGCTGACATCGAGGACGTGAACACGTTAAATCCCTGGCTCTCAATCGGAGAGCTTCGAGCCATGGTAAGGGACAGGAAGACCAGGATGACAAGAGTTACCTGTCCGGGTGCAAAGTAGAAGAGTTTGAGCAAGCCCAAACCAGAGCAGCAGCTCACTCCCATTTCCCCCACATCGCAACTCCCGAGCGAAGCCCTTCCCTGTACGAAGGCCACAATAATTAGTTTGCCACTGTTACCTGTGCAGTATGTAATGGGATTAACGTATGCAGAGCGTTCTAGCCTCAACCAAAACCGCACTGGGAAATAACAGGGCAGCTTCCCACGCACTGTAAGCCCCCGCTCTGCTCACCCGGCCTGGTTCACCCTCCCTCGGGCCAGAGCCGGGGTCCCAGCTGACCCGGCCCAGCCCAGCCTCGGTCCCTCACGCTCGGGCAGCAGAAACCAGTTTGTCTGTGCTTCTGAAAAGCCTCTGTTTCTACCTTTTCATGCTGAGATAAGGAAAACAAAATACCCATCCTTTGCCCCTTCTTCTCGCCTTCCTCCCCAAGAGGAGTCTATAAAGCTGTTTTCAGTGAAATCCCCTTGCTCAGCAGAACTGAGAGCAGCTCCACATTTCACTCTGCAACAGCCTCCTAATTCTCTCAAGCTCTGTCAGCCCTGAGAAATCACCACCTTTAAAAAGTTTCCTGCATATATGACATGCAAGTTTATTTTTAGCACAGGCCTGGCAATACTAGTCACCGCTTTGCGGCGCGGGCTGCTCTGCCGTCGGCAGCAGGGCTGGGCGCAGTGCGGATCCCGCGGCGCGGGGAGGCAGCAGGGCCCCATCCACGAGCTGGAAGGTGCCCGGAGAGCAGAGCCCTCCAGCACCGTTAGGTAGCTACTTGAGAGGAGTATTGGTAGCAAGTCTAGGTATTCGCATTATTTGCCTCTGCACTGGACCTGAAGATGACCTAGACCTGGTCTCCAGTGGCTCTGAACAGCAGCAGCAACTGCTGCCAGCCTGCACCGCAGGTACTGTTCCTTAAAGATTAGGTGAGGGGTGGATGAGATCAAGTTCAAAAAGTTTATCCCGGTTTTTTGCAACAGGTCATCTAATGAAGATAGCACTTTTCCTTATGAGCTTTGCCCCTCTTTTTAACACTAACACAGCTAACGCTCTAGCTTCAGCCGCTTGTCACAAACGCGTTGTATCAATTAGAGAACGATGATTTTCCAAAAGTGGATTGAAGCAGGATGGAGCGTGGCTTTAAGATACCCATCACAGGAGGTGGCAGATGGCACGTGCTACGGCCGCAGCGAGGTTTGAGAGACGAGAGCACAGCAGCGTGCACCAGGGGACCCGGACTCCGCAAAAGAGCTTTCACCGCGTGGGCTGGAGGGGTGCTTCCTCCCAAGGCTGCCTCTCTTATTCTGCCTACGCCAGAGCCGGAATAAATCCGAAACTTGCTTGACAGATCTTTAGCGCAACAAAAATGAAGTGGTGCTTACATCTACCCTCTGTGCACTTGCAAGAAGCGCAAGGAGGAAAGTGCCAGTACAGAGTCTTGCACGCATACAGACAGGTGCAAAAGGAAATAAAACACTTTTTTGAAGAATTCCTGAAAATGCACATGGACTACAGCAAATTCAGAAGAGTTCTACTGCATGTTTATGAAAGTTGAATTATTTAATCTGTTATACTTAGATGGCATTAGTGCTTTTGAGGGATATTTGACAGTTTATGCTTTCAGCCCCTGACTTCCACTGAATTTTATCACTCTGACTCTTTAAATGCTAAAATTGTCATCTAAGAACAAGGAAACAAGTGCATCAAGGTGACTCTTTTTCATTGATGCTGTGTTTGCTTATACTGTATAAGAATTTGACCCAATTTCTTGGATGTAAGTTATTTTACATACTTACTGGAATAAGTCATTTTCAGAAACTCATGCAAATATATAGTAGCAAGCTCTCTAGCTACACAGTGTTTATTTTGTATACATATTTATCTAGAAAAATGATACTACACTCATCTCTGGATGCTCAGAAGAATTTAATCACTTTAAGTCACCAAGAAATGTTTGCGTGGATATGATAACTCCACTGCCATGTTTGCAATGCTGTTTACCAGACAACTCTGCTTATTTTGCTCAGACCAGCCATCTGAGAGCCAGAAAGTCTGCTTGTATAATTCTAGAAGGGAATTTCGCCCCAAATATTCAAGTGTCATTATACCTGCAGCAAGGAAAAGCCAAGAATAAAGTAGAGGATATTTTTCCCCCCCATGGCTGCGGGGAGGGTTCAAATGCCAGTTGCCACTAAAACGTCTTTAAAAACTTTTTTCAGCACAGCAGGCTGAAATTGAAAAGATAAGTCTTACTTCTCTGCAGGAATAAACAGCGCGATATATTTGAAAGGGAAGTTTGTTGGTTTGTTTTCTTCTGATGCAAATCCCCATCGAAAGCTTCCTTCTCGAACGCGTTTCACGGCTCATTCGAGCTGAGAAGCGCTTCTTGCCTTTCGAGCCCCCAGCCTGCGGGGCCGAGCCAAGCGCGCACAGCTTGATTTTAACCCCGGCTTGCGGGGACCCGGGGGCGGCAGCGCGATACGGGGCTTGCGGGGACCCGGGGGCAGCGGTGCCCCGCGGCGAGGACACGGGCGATTGCCTTGGCACACCAACTCGGGCTCGAGACGCAGAGGTTTAAGCTGCTAAATCCAGTAAAAATCCAAGTCGTCCTGTCTTCACTGCTGTTTCAATCTAAATTAACCAGCTCAGTTTGGCCACTGCTAATTAAGAGCCTCTTTTCTTTCCCGAAATCCATCTGTCAGATGTATTACCGCTTCGGCTGTGGTGTAATAGGGTTAAACGGCTCACTGAAAGGCAGTGATCATAAGGAGTATTTACAACCCTACCTGTTAGGAAATACAGTAAAGACAAGGCCTATATATTCTGAAGAAGAGGGGGGGAAAAGGAGGATTTTAGAGCAGAAATAAAGCAATGAATTTTTCTTGTTCTACTCAAATTCCTCATCCAGTCTTACAGACGAAACAAACTATTTTTTTCTGTTCCTCTATATGAAAGTTAGTTTATTCTGCGCACTGTACAGACAGCTGCGATGCTCTAAAAGATCCAGTTAGCTATATAAGAAATGGGAGGAGACTGGAAACAAGCCCCGTTCAGTGAGGCATCTCACAGGCCAGACTTCCTGACCCACGTTATATGCTGCAAAGCCTGCTATTTCAGGGGTCAGGCAAAATAAGGATTAAACTGAGTTGCAATAACTTGGACGTAGACCAAACATTTTTCAGTGGTTGGCTATTGATCAGATTTTTATTTCTCCTCTTCTCTAAAGGGTGGTTACATACTTTTTTTTTTTTAAACAAAACACCGATTTTACAAAAGCAACAATCTCCAGTTAATTAAGAAAACATTTAATTTTTATCGTGTAGCTCTTCCATTTTTTTCTAACGGATGTATTGTTTACTTTTGCAAAAGAAGACTTTGTAACTAAGTTTATGGAACTCCGTTTATATTGGTTTGCTCCCATGCTTTTATTTCCCTGCGATATTCTTTGTGAATGGAATAAGCCAAGAGACCTCAATGCCATGGCTGAGTGCAGCCCACCGATTTACGCAGAGGCTTTTGCAGCCACGTTCCCGGTCCCTGGTACAATCTAGCTTTTTGTAGAGGCTCCTGCATTAGGGAGAGCTTTTCCAGTCAGCTGTTCTCTGCAACATCTAGATTCTCCCTTTTAATTAAATAGTTAATGAAGAAATCATTAATTTCCTTATGAGTGAAATCATGTAGTCCCTTTCAATTTGCATGATCTTGAAAGTGTAATTTAATACAAACAACTCCGAGAGATCCATCTGGTATGCACAGGATACACCATGAATAATTGGTTAATGATTGTAAAGCACTTTGAAGACAAGAAGTGGCAAATACTCTCATCTATGTGTGCATTTTGTTTAAACTTGCCAGGGGCTCTAATAACTAAAGCACCTTGCTGAGTCAATAAAATTCCTAGCTTCCCTATTAAAATAAGTCATGTAAAATATAACTCCAGACCAAAAATCATAATGAAACAAGCAATAAAACACAACAAAAAACACATTAAGTTAAAAAAGGGAGTGGGGGGGAAGGAGAAATCCAGAGTATTTTTACTGGAAAGTGTCACAAAGATGATTAACACTTGTTCTTTTTTAAAGCCATAACAAGAGCTTTAACTAAGATAAAAACACATTATTATTGAGAACTGCTTTTCATCAGCTGCTACATGAATCCTAACTAATACAGAGATAAAAACATTATTATTGAGAACCGCTTCTCATTGGGTTCCTGGTTAGCAATAGACAGTACTAAAATACTGTTTTCTTTACAGTGTTTTAAGAGATAACACTAACAAAATTTAGGTTTATAAATAGGCCCTGAAGAGGAGACCTCCGATTTCTTTTGGGAGAATATTTAATTCAGAAACAAGGACATCACTACAGAGCCCACCTCCTGCCCAGCACGGTTTGGAGTCTACCAACCTTCAAGTGCTCTCTGTGGGCTACTTCCCACCTGGACTGTACTTGGGGCATGGGCCAAGTCCAAGCTTGACTTACACCCATCTCAAGCCCAAAGACTTAAGATGGCCCGTGGCAACATCAAGGAAGAAAACACAGGTCCACTCTACTCATGCTTCTGGGCAAGGGGTCACGCAGGACACAGGTTATTACTGCAGTGCAGAGTCAAAAAACTTCTCTCAGCTCTAAAAATGCCCATTCTTTAGGCATTAAAGTCATCTACAAAGGCGTGTTGACCCTTTAATCCCATCACTTGAGCCAGCTAAAAGTGTTTGTTCTGCCTACCATAACTAGCCAACTTCAGCGCGTTTTCAGTCCCTCTCTATTTTATGCTCTTGTTTAGTTTAGCACACCAAGTAGATGCCAGAAGTGACATGCCTCTTCTGTTTCCATCTGTACAATCTCTATATTGTAGTATTCACCCACCCATTATACAGTATTTCCATCAGTTATCTGCATACAATCGGTTTTACACATCCTGAGTACATGCATGGGCACACATGCGTGTGGGTGCGTATGAAGCTTCTTTACTTTTAAGAATATTTATTTCCCTTCACTGCAACAAGGCACAAAAGTCTTCCTAACCAAGAAAGTGGTAGTCTTTCCAAAAAAAAAAAAAAGAAGTTGTAAAGAACCAATTCCACAACCACTTCTTGATTTTCAGTCCTCCCCTCTCCACGGTCTCTCCAAAAATGGTACTTTTCTCCTCCCACTTCAGAGAGACTCTAGTAGACAACAGTCAGTCTTGTGGATGGTATTTTATCACAGCAGACTATTTACCTTATCACCCTTTGCGCTTCCCAGTTTGGCACTTGAAGTCTTCATGTGTGCACTCAGGTTTCCCCAGAAATATTTCTTTTAATCTGCTGAACAAAGACCTACTTGAAAGTAAATTCAAAGTGATGAAGCCTCTCATTTACTGCCACCCGTAGGAAGCCATCACAGCAGTGAAGGTTCAAACGCTTTGAAAGTGTCGGACTGGATTTACCCTCCGAGGGCTGCTCTGCGTTTGGTGTCTGCCTCGGCGTAAACCCGTGGCCTGAACCAACAGCCACAATAATTAGCACCAGCTCTACTACATGGCAGTATCTGACCGCGCAGCAGCATCAGCCCATACACCACAGGTCCTCCACGACTCCTCTGGTGCAAGGATGGACCCCGATGTCTTCATCAGGACCTTCACCACCCGTCCCCACAAGGGGGATGCGAGTGCTCTCCTCTGGTCCCACCTTCCTGGGCAGCTGAGGGCTCCTCCGCTGCCAGTAGCATGGTAGCAGGAGGAAAAAACTGCAGTCAAGATCCATTTCTAGGTTTCAAGCAAGATCTCTTTTGTAATCAGTGCCAGCTATTAAGCAATTTTTCATATGACAGGTTTGTAGGAACTGCCTTATTAAAATTTGTTATTCAGTAGAGCAAGGTAGCTAAAAGTGATTCTAATTAGCAGCTTTCTGGATGTTCAGAGTTTTATTTCTAATTTTTAAAAAAAGCACCCAGAGGTTTACGGAATAATTAAAACTGTAGACCAGATGGGAATCTCACGAAAAAAGTTTCAAATGAAGTTCTAAGTCATCCAGTTTATTCAAAACACATCTGTTCTACAGCATTATGTTGCTTCTGCTATAATCACGGAATATTTTAACCTGTCTGCAACCTCCCAGCAGTTTAAGAACATGCATTTAGCCATGATTTTTGGAGGGCCACAAAGCGACAGCCCCATTCTCCGGCCCAGGACCAGGTACCACAGGAGAAGCTGTGAACAGCAGCACCGAGGCCCCGAGACAGACACCTAGTCCCGACTCCATGCAGCAAGATACCTGGCTTATTGCAGAACCACAGCCATACAAAGACGATTTAAGGGTTTAGGGTGGAGATGTCTGCCTTACATGAGCATCTCAGAAATTTAACAGCAGCTAGGATTAGATTAGGAATTGCAAATCACAGAAAGGTTAGGCCAGGCCTTTTGCCATTTACAAGCTGGTTTTCCTGCAACGCATCTAATAGCAGCAAAATAAATCAAGTTATCTGGAAAGTCTAAAGGAGAGATTTATGCAAGTATGAAAGGGGGTAGTTGCAGCTTGTCCAAGCCAGTAATTCTGGCAGATTCGTATGATGCACAGCATTAAGTTTACCCAAAGTTCATCGGGATGCAAGATTCTAGGCCTAATTACATGAAAACAATCTTTGAGGCAAACTTGAAGCAAGAGGAACCAAGCGGAGGAGGGATAAACACAGACATACATCTGGACACCCACCATTTTAGCAGCTGGTGTGAGTGAAAGAATCACATTTCCCATAATTCTGAAATTTCAGTAATGCTTCAATTGCAACAGGGATTTAACAAGTGTTAATGTGAGATCTGTCCCCTGCTTTTGTCTTTTTAAAAATTTTATTATTATGACCAGTTGCCTTCGCTTTCCAGAAGAGGCAGCCGTGGGAGCTGGTGGTGGCAGTACAGGAAGACAAACTCTTCCCGCTGTGCTGCCGGGGAAGGCGAGATGACTAAGCGGCTTTATAGGAGCTGCTGCAAGTGAAACTTCTCTGGTTCACCCGGCTCCTCACCAGCCTCCCGCTCCGTGGCACGCTGTCTCGGGGGTATCCAAGGGTTCGCGTGTGGGCGTTTGGAAAGGCTCTCCTACTCCTGCCTACAATTAGAGTCTCTAATAGCTGATCCAAACTGTGGGATGCACATAACCAAGAGGAGCCTATCTTATGTTAGAGATGCGTTTTATTACGGCATATGCCTGCGAGCCCCGTGCCATCTGGCCTAACCAACACGACGCACCTGCTTGCACTCGCGGTCTGCACCGTGCGAACTCCAGGGCCTCGGCAGCCCTCCCACCGAGCAGCCCCCCCGCGTTACAGCGCTCCTGGTCTGCCGAGAGCTGTGACAGCAAGGTCCTTCCTCTGTACTTGAGGGAGGAAAGGAGGGGGGGAAAAAGAAGAAAAAAAAAAGGCCAGTTCTCTACAAATGAAGCATGCATAAAAAGCAATTATCACTTAAAAAAAACCCTCAACTACATTCATCTCAATGTTTATTGCTAATCATTACTAATTCATCCTGAACGCACTGCATTATAATAGCAAATTCAGTATTCATGAGGGTTGGGAGTGCAGAATGAGGTCCTCGCACTCTGCCGGAGGAGGATGCAAACGTTGAGGCTCTCTTTTTAGCGGACAGGCTTGGCTCTGCGCCCCTGGAGCACAACAGCAAACGATTCCGCATGCAGTGACACACTCTCTGCTTGCATTTGCAACCTCCCGAAAACGGCGTCCCAGAGACCAGGGCCAAGCTTGGAAACGCTCATAGACCTGCATCGTATTTGGCCTCCTTCAAGGGCTACTCAGCGCAGCTGGAGCGGGGCAAGGTGGCTTCCGACACCGTGTCTGCTGCCCAGCGGGCTGGTCAGCCTCCTGCCAGCCCATCATCGAATGTCACAGCACCCCAGGTTTTTATTCCAAAGTCTCCTGCATCTTCCATCACAAACACGGGAAGAGGGCAATAGCTCCGTTATCGTAATGAACCGAGAGCTCCGTTATCGTAATGAACCGAGAACAACCCTGCCTTCCTCCAGCAGAGGCGGCATGACTGGCAGGCACCTCCAGGGCTCCCCCCACCCCGTCTTCTACACTTCAAGCTGAGAATTGCAACTTTGCCTTGATTTCCATCACCCCCATCTTATCCATTTCAGCAAGCACACCAGCTCACCTGCCAGGCCCGCGGGCAACATATCACCTAGCACACTCCGTCAGCGCGTCCGCCCGTGAGCTCCCAGCAGCCTCATCAGGTCTCTGCCAGTGAACTAGACCCTCTCTTGGCTAGAAAAGCTCAGAAAAGCTAGTGCAAAGAGACTCCCATGAAGTTCCTAAGTCACCAAATCCACCCGCTATACGGCAACGATGTCATCGCCCCAGCCCTGAATTAGGAGGGCTTGCGCTGAAAGCTGGAGCGGGAAGGTCCCACCGCTGCTTTCGTTCACAGCAGCCCCCTGAGCTTCAGCAGCATACTTGGTGCTTCTCAGGTGGGATCCGGACAGGACTGACGCACATTTAAGATTCAATAGCTTTCCCGAATTTAAGCTACGCACAAGCAGCACGCCCCCATATAGTCTTCACCTCCCCTTTCCTGGTTTCATTTACAGAGGTGCCGAAGGAGAAGCGCTGCCCTCGGTGCGGGATGAACCACCCCAGCAGAGCCGGGCTCTGCTCCTGCTAAACCCCCGGAGCGGCGGCCAAGTATCACGCCTGCAGGAGAAAACCAGCGCTACTGGAGCGAGCGCTGGATCATCTGGCCAATTAACAACTGCTGTCAAGCGCAGCAGCCTGGGCGATGGCATTTTTAATAACATGAGAAATATCCTGTAGCTCTGTTTTTAGAGACGGAAAGTTCGATCTCAGGTCATTTTGATGCCGTCCTCTCTCGGCTACGATATTGCTTCACTGCCAGCAATTAACTAAGGTCAGCAATACAATTCACCCCTTTTCAAATTACAGCGCGGAAGCATTGCGCAGAGGAGTACATAAAGCGTGCGAGATTTAGCAGTGACCTGGGAACTCGATCATTAAGCGCACAAGGGGGCACAGTCTAGTCTCCGAGCGCATTTCCCATTAATGCTAATGGCACGTTGAGAAGCAAATACACTCCATAAACTTTCATTACTCAGTTTCTCCCTTGCTCTTTGACCAGTGAGCTGCTGATGTAGACTCGGAGGTGGGTAATACAGCCACTTCTCTCTGTGCCGGTGCTACAGAACGCCAGAAAGGCTTTGCTTCGCGAGTGCCTGCACTGCTACGCTTCACGCTGTGGTTTTGATTACATCCTGCTTTTAAGCATTCAGTTCCAGTCAGTGTTGGAGTGGGAGACTCGCAGATATACTAACAAACGCTGCCAAAAAGGACAGTCCCCTCTTCTCCGTCCGCTAGTGCTGCCCCCCTCTCCTGCCCCTGCATTGCACCAGCTGCGGTGCTTGGCTCACGCCTGGGAGAGCTAATTCACCTCGTTAACCGAGCAGAAAAACAGTAGTTGCTGTTCTATCCTAGCAGGAAAGTTGAATACCCCAAACTGCTTCTCATTCTTGAAGATGGCAGACTTTTTCCATAGGCAGCTGGTACCTTGGTGACATGCCAAACATATAGTTACTTTCTGCCCATTGACATTCCCCAAACGCTTCTCCACAAGAGCCAACATTTTTAATTTGGTGTCCTAAACCAACAGGGAAAGAGCTGCTATGTTGCACCGGGCCGATCCGGGTCGGACCCTGGGCGCTGGTGCCCGACCCCATCCCCAGCCGGGCGCCGCGCTGGGGCTGCTTCGCTGTGCCGAAGGAGGCAGCAGCGGGCTTGTCCCCGCCACGCAGCCCCTGCCCGTCCTCCGCGGTGCCGCGGCCCCCGGGCAGCGAGGACAGGGACAGCGGGGCCGTGCGAGAGAGCACCGCTCCCTTCCCCGCGGCCGCCCGCCTCCCCGGAGCTGCGGCGAGAGACGCTTTGCTCGCCGGTGCCAGCTCGGCGCCTTCTCCACCCCACTCCTGCTCTCGGCCTCAGCCCTGTCCCCTCCTGCCAGCCGCCCACGAGACAAGGGGAACGACTAGGGCTGCTCCGGGGAAAGGGCAGGGCGGGAAGAGCAGCTCTGGACGAGCTGACCGTCGGCATTTGCTTCACTGGGGTTTTTGCTCCTTTTAGGGTGCAAATAGCACCTTTATTTCTTCAGCTGCTGGGTTTTGCAGGAGAAAGAAGAGGAGGACAGGTATCTTTTGGACGCAAGAGGCTACATGTGGGACAGACGAGGGTGCGTGCAAGTCCTGTAACCCCATGGAGGGAAGACCAGGGCGAAAGCCTCCATACCGATACCACCCCGCTCCGCAGCGCTTCTGTCCCGCTGAGCCCCCAGCGTCCCCTCCCCAAACCACCCCCTTTCAAGCTTACACTCAAGCCAATTTACTAATCACGGTAGTCTCAGACCAACAAAATTCAGCATTACCCTCAACACTAAGAAGCCTTCAGCCAAGCCTGGTTTCTTGAACCCGATCTCCAACCTTTCTACCAGGTTTTCCACACATGGGGAACAAGCACACAAGGCAAGCTGAGGGGCAGCGACAGCCAGCAGGAAATTGCACCCTCGCTCGCAGATCGCTGCTTCCCAAAACCTCTGCCGAGCCCCTCTTCAGGCCATGCCACGCTCCTCTTCCCTGCAGGCTCCCAGGCCTTCAGCTCATAAGCTATGCTTGGACACAACAGCTTCCACTAATAAATAAACAAATAAAATAAGAGCACAAGTATCTTTTCACCAATATGTATGCAAGCTGTTGTTCAAAGCCCTCTTGGTTGCCTTCAGGTACTGGGATCAAGGGCTCAGCATTTAAATATGCAAGTCTAGAACAACTCCAAAGCTTTAGACAGTTAATCTTTATCTTAAAGCAATGTCCACAGTCCACCAGGATGTAGGGCCGAACTGAAGTTTGGCACAGAACCAGACCTAAGCCGTGCACCTAGTTGAGCTTCAGAGCACTCCTGCTCCCTGCCAGCTTCTCCACCCGTGCAGCTACACAACCTCTCTGGCCAGCAGCACAAAGCTCCTGCTAGACTAAAACAACTGACAAAGCTACTTATAATTAAATGACAAAGTAAAGAAAAAAGTAACACACAGAAAAGGCTTCAGAAGCACTCAAGACACCTAAATAACCAAGCTTGTGAAACTCATACATGAAAAGCTTTCACTTGAAAGCATATGGAGAAATCAATAGACTACTAAATACGTGGTCTTACTAGAGAAAAAGTAAGACAAACATACCTGAAACAGCCCTACCGCATCTGAGCATGCTTTCATGCCGTTCAAGGGTGCTAGAGTAGATGGATGTTGCACTTACCACCTGCAGCCTTTTCTCTTCTTGCCTGGTGTCCAGCCCTCCTTACATCAGCACTCAGCTCAAGCACTGCTGAGCAGAAAGAGCTGCTCCTCACAAGAGGCCATGCTTTGCACAAATACTTTTTTTTCTTTTTTTAATTAAGGTGGAGATGTTGCAAGCTAAATGAATCTCAGCAATAAAGTTAATATCAAGGCTTATATTAGTAAGTATCTATCTAGCAATTAGCAGAGGAGTACATGCACCATCAAAATCTGCTCACACTGAGACGCCTTGTGACACAGGCATCTATTAACCTGCAATCACAGGTTTAATGGAAGCAGCTGCAAATAGAAGCAGGTGAGCAGAGTTACGGGAGGTTTGCTTGCTGGCAAATGAGCCTGCACTGCAACAAGACCCTCTGCTTGCAGCAGCCAGGCTGGAGCTGATGGGAGGGAGCTGGGGTGGCCAGTGAACAGGCACCAGCTTGCAGTGCAGGTGTCCCTAACGGCCCATTCCTTCACGCAGTTACTGTCCTTGCAAGGATAGACCAGGTTTGGCTCACACACTAGTGCTTGGTCTTATGCAGCAAACACCAGGGAAGGAGGGAGAGAAGGCGAGGGCAAAGGCAGGCAGGTGGGTCATTTTGCAGGCACCATGTGCTCCTTCCCTCCGCAGCGGCTGGCGGCAGAGCAGAGCTGCTTGCTGCCTCTCCTCCCGCTCATCCTCTCTCCGCCTGGAAGCAATGGGCTGCTTGACCTCAGGTCTGCTACCAAGGCGCACAGGCAGCGCCTCTTCATTTTACTGGGGCTTCGTGGCGTGTCAAAGGGCAAAGCAGGTTCCTCGGCATCAAGAGCTTCCCGCGGCACAGACGCAGGTCCAGCGGAGGGGAGCGTTAGGCAGTCAACAAGCACTGCACGTTAGCACACGCTTGCACAGGTTCCTCCGAAAAAATTCACTTGCTCAGCATGAACTGCTAGAAAGTGCCGACTCCTGACAGGCATAGGAGTCCAGGGCCTATATCAAGTATTTTTGCATTAATCAGGTTGTCAGAGATCAACAATTAACTAGAAGGAGCTGGTGCTGCCTGGGATTGGAGGCTGTTCTTGTTTTTTTCTAATTGGAGGTCAAAAGTAGTTGCTTGTAATGAAATAACTTGACTTTCAGAAGTACTGAAACCCCCAAAATCGCTGAAATATTCAGAATTTTAGAAAATCTGGTCATTCCTTTGCAGGCCTAGCTGTGAACAGGGATAACTTTTAAAAATAAGCTTGTTTGAGTTTCTTCAGCTGCTAGTTTAGGAAACATTTCATAACCTACCTTTGCACTTGATCAATTCAAATCAGGGTTAAAGCCTATCACTTTCACCAACATTACATTCACACCAAATTGGAAAGGGAACATTTCATATATTTAGTCACTGAGCATAGTTCTTGTAAGGTGATGTTCTGACTTGCAATGCAGCATGTGTGCTAGAGATTAACTGGAAACAACTTTAAATATTCAATATTCTGTGTGATAGTATCAATGATCAAAGATGCAGAGAAATTCTACTTATTAATTAATAAGCAAGGCTCTAAACCACACAGATAAGGAGCAACCAGAAATAGGAAGCTGTCATTCATGAAAAATAAATCACCTTTTTCCATTTCTTTTCCCACCTAGCTAATCACAAACAGTAATGAACTACGGACAAAAAATTTAATGGCTTAGTGCAAAAAAATTACTGCTAAAATGCCCTTTTTAACCAATTGATAGTAATCGTGCAAGGAACAGCATCTAAACTTCAGTTTCCTAATTACTGTAACAGGGAAGGTATGAAACTAAAAGAGAAAAGGGAAGGGACTTTTGATATAAAACCTGTAAGCAAAATTGAAGCTTCACTAGCAATTATCCTTATGTACAGCGGTGCTGATGTTCACAGCAGATTTTTCAAGCTGTATGAATTTTTATCACCCATCACTCGCATACAAATATTTACTTTCTTAATGGACATTTTTCCTCAAATGAATGCTAAAATGTGTACTGAAGCGGAAGGTTATAAGTTAATTGCTATTGTCATTTCTAGTCAATTATTGCCTACACTAATGCTGTCGCGCAGTGGAGGCAGGAGACAGAAACACCACCGCTAATGGTGAATTTCCGGGCGTTTATCGCTGTGTCAAAACATTATCATGCTGTAATCACAGCTTTTCACAGGAAATAGCTGGAATGGCAGCAAAATCCCGATGCAAAGTATCTTTAAATACCAGCGCAGTGATTGCAACGAGCAGGATGCCACCGCCGAAGCTCTCGGCAAGCCGCGGCCTCGTGGAGCTCCCGGCCCGACGCTCGGCCTGCCCTTCCGCCGCGCAGGGCGACGGGCTCCCCGAGGGGCTCCAGAGCCACGGCGCTCCGACGGGGAAGCAGCAGGAAGAGCAAAGGGCAGCGTGACCACATCCCACAGGGAACTGGGCTATTCACCGCCAAGAAGCCTGTCCTGCAATTTGATTTCCAAGCTCGGGGACCAGTAGTTCTGGTGTTCACGGAAACTACGCAAGATCCAAGTTTATACCTCTTGCCCGTGCCTGAGGTTTTTAAAACCAAGGTACCCTTGGAGCGCTCGAGCTCTCGTGGTGGGTTGCTCTGGCTCAGCAATCAGATAGGCCGCACGGCAAAACACTAAAAACCAAAGAGGCTGCAAGCGGTCCGGACCAGAGGACCTCTCAGAGGAGACCCGTTCTCCCGGGAAGGGGCAAGACATAGACTCAAATCTCGTTTCATACAGAAGGGCTTTCAAGCCGCAGCTAGATCAGTGCTCCAGCTTCTGGCGAGAGGAACCCCCTCCTCAGTCTCCCCAAACCTAGCTCTTAGGCTCCTCACGCCTGCCTAGACTCAACTCCTACTGCTCTATGAACTGCTTTAACTGTTCCAAATACACTGAAATGAAATGTGTCGCTATGTGAAACTTGGGTTGTTTCTTTCTGGCTAAAACTGATTAGGGAAAGGTACCAAACTTATCAACGGTTTTGACCATTTTGCTGCCTAAGTGTTTCTACAGAAAAAAAATGACATCAGTTCTACAGCTGAATCCATCACTGCCCGCCACCACCGATGCAACGCTTTCCTCTCCATCGCTGTTCATCCATGAAGCAGAGAAATCTGAACAGAGAGCACAAGGGGACGAGACATCTTAGTCTTAACGAATCATGACAGCAGATAACGGCACATCAACGTATCATTATTATTAATAGCTCCACAGCTAACCAACGGTACGATTATTAAACAACACCTAAATCTACCTATCCAATAACACATGGATGGCACAATTGCAGATATGGGCACTTCCATATCTTATAGATGTCAGCTCAGATTAGGATTTATTATTTTACATCCCACTAGGCAAGCATGCACATTTACCATACCTCTGCTCATGCGTAACCTTCACTCCTGCACAGCAGGTTTTGCTCCTTTGTACAACTTGTTCCGATTTGCCTTCTGCAGAAACACCCAGAGCTCACAGCAACATTTCCCCAAGACACAGCAAGAAGCAGTGTTTAGTACAGACTTATTTATACACCTCAGCAGCTCTTTCCCCTTTAGTCACTCAGACGTAATCGTCTCCCTGGAAATGAAGCATGAAAGTGCTAGAAACCATTCACAGCTTGACGACTGCATTTCCTTAGGTGTGTGAGCCAAATTACTAGGAGTGTTGTGAATACATAGAAAACTCATTTACAAATTAGCTTGTTATAAAGCTTTGATCCAAAAAGAGGCATCTGTGTATTCTCCTCATTACAAATACTCACATTGCGTTGCCTAAAACTGCTTGTTTCTTTGGGTATTGGGCAATATTAATTTGTAATGAGGTTTTCTTACGTTCTTCTGCCTAACAAAAGAGCACAGCCACTTACAAATAATGAGTTCTGCTTCTGAAAGGTGCAAGGAGTATCGCTGAGTCAAACCACAAACCATCACCAGTCTCCCCAGTTAGGGAAACCAGAGCAGGAGGGGAAAGCATGCTATCCTGCAGAGCTCCCCCACTGGGATATGCTTTAGCATATCTAATATTGATCATTCCTACTTCAAATTTAAGGATTATCCTCCATATCCCCAACTTGTAGACAACAGTAATAGAGGCATATAATAGTTTAATTCCCCCACTGGTCTTGCAAGCAGAACTGCAGTTTTGGAAGTACTTGCAGAGCGCCAAAGAAAAACAAAATGCACAAACCTAAGAAAAGAATCTAGCCAAATGACTGAGGTCTTGCATTACATCCAGGTAAGGTGCAAGCTTCCAACAACTGCTCATTTATGGTGCTTACACCAGTGCCTACCAAATCCTTTGAGGACTCCACACACAGAGATTAAAGCCAACATGCGTTAGCGTTTAGATCCTAACTCACTGAACTGCATGGCATTGACATGGATGAATTTCCTTGGCTGCTTTCAAAATCCCAGCTTCGATATTTATGCCACACAACTTTTACACATTGCTCAACAAACACCCAGGATAGGATCAGATTTTTGTCACCAGTACTATATGTATTACATACCATATCAAGATGAGTAGTTGGAAACAATTTTATTTTAAGAACCACTGCTTCATTTGAATTATTTTTTGGAGTAATGAATAATTTACTTTACCATTACAATGGATGCTGGGCACCAGACCTTGCAGGAGCAAATCGTCATTAAAGAAAACAGATGTTTTATGCACATTATGAGAGAAAATTTAAGCCTGGTATATCTAGGTGAAAGCCCATAATGAGCAAGCACTGAAATACACTCAGAGGGTATTTGTGAATGCGTGGGACTCACCGTTCAGCCAAATTCCTTACGGGGAAGGTCTGGCTGGGTCTAGGAGGGAGGGTTTCGTTCCTTTTGTGCCATTACAGTTCACCTGACTCCCACGGCTTCCAGGAGCGCATTTCTAAATGAAACTCTAGTTTTCTAATACTCAGATATTTCCAACACTCAGGGTAGAAGCGTCGGCTTCTAAAAATCTCTCAAGGGGCCTACCTATATTTTTAAGTGCATGAATATCTTTGGAAAACAAATATCTTTCAATAAGGTACAAACAGTTTCTCCAACTTTATATATACATAAATGTGTTTTTTTCTGTGGCTGTCAAAGACACAAGTCTGATTTGGGGAACCTGGGCTTGGCAGCGCCAAGGTAGTTGTGAAAGCTTATTTATGGCAAAGCATCAACACAATTTCTATGACTTTGTGCAGAGGAGGAGTAGAATTGGTTAGACTGTTTTTTGTTTTTTCTTTTCAAGGAGAGTTGAGTTCAAGAGGAATGTTTTGCCCAGGAAGTTTCATAAAAGGCAAAAAAACTACTGGAACAGTCTTAACACTGGTCTCCAGACCGCACTAAAAAAACCTGCCCCGGCACACAACGCTAATCATCTACAAGTTTTGTAAAATGCACGAGAAAATTACATTCTGAAAATTTCAAAGGCTTCAAACATTTCATTAGCCCGCAAGTAAATAGCTAATTAGTTTGATAAAGAGCATTAAATTAAATAGTACCTTTAGCAAGGCCTCCTAGAAGAACTAATCTAGGAGATTTGAAAGCAACAGTGGAAATGGAAGGTTCATGTCCAGGCCTACATGTGTAGGCCTGATTGAATCACGTCAAAAATTGTGAACTAACTTGAGGGTTTTTTCCTAGATACAATTACCCAATTTACAGTGTCTCGAGGTCAGGTTAAAGCTCAGCTAAATCTTATCTGAGTCTCAAAAGTGTGTATATATATATAAAAAAATATATAGAAAAGCTGACAATTTACTCCAGCAATATCTGCAAGAGACCTACATTGCCTTATCTATCAATGGAATCATTGCAGCTGATGTGCAAGCTCAAACGTCAAACAGTTTTTGGTAATAACTTGTTCAAAATGATATTTAAGGAAAAAAATTCAAGACTTTCATGAGACCAATTTAACACATTATGCACAACTTCCTGCTTAAGACACAAACAAAATTCATTAACTGATTTTCATATTTGCATGCAACTCACATTTGAGGGAATATTTTAACTTAAATAAGCTCTTCACTACTGAAAGATGTGAACTTCATGATTTAGCAGTGGAATTGGAAGTGAGGCTCAAACTCATCTTAGACAGTCAAACACCTATTAAATGGCATAGCTTGTAATCCCTGTGATTTGAGCTGGATACAAACCAGAGACCTTCAGCTGCAAAATTGTAGTTCTTTACAGTAATCTCTGACAATCAATAGTATTTTAGAAGAGGGCCATATTACATATGCATTCCCCGCATGTTTCAATTTATCAGACGCTCTCTCTTATCAGACTGAGCTTTTAATTGCTTGCAGCTCTTTCTCAGGATACGTGCCTGCATCAGGATGGCTTAAAAAAACCCACAAAACCTCAAGACAAGAAAAGCTCCTGTTCCTATGATCAAGGGTAGGGGTAAAATACAATGTTTTCTCTGTTATAAGTCCTAGTAAATTAAGGAGGCAACATCCTTCTGGGCAAAAAAGCAACAGGACCGCATGGGGAAGAGAGGATGGGTTTGCTCATGATATATTTGCTCAGGGCTCTAAATTAAAGCTGGGCCGGTAATTTTACGTACAGTATGTTCTACCTTTGTGCGAGCCTGGTTTCACAGCTTTGGTGACTTTTGCGTTGTGTCACCCAGCACACGTTCACACCGACGTCATCTGCGCTCTTTGCTGAGGTTCAGAAGTCGGGCGGTCTCCCGCGCTCCTACGGGGGCTCCGTACCCTTCACGCCGCCGTCTCGTCCCTGCGCAGCCGTTCGCTGCCGGACGACCGAGCCTTCCCGTGCCCACCGGCAGGTCCCTGCCTTCCCTTCCGCTTCCCTCCCACGGTGGGGTTTTCCGCACAACCTCTGACCTTCTGGCTCCCAGACCAGACCTTCCTCTAGCAGATCTCCCCACTCGGTGGGTTTCTGCTTCCAGGTTTTTACTTTGGTCTTGCCTCCAGTTTAGCTTCTTAACTACTGGCTAGATTTTATCCATTTAAAAACCGTAATCTACCTCCTCCGCTCTCCCCTCACCCTCCCAACCCCAGCTCCCAGAGCCCCCAAAGCCAGGAAACCCCCTTTTCTCCTGTCCATCACACGGGCTCTCCTTCTCCCCAGTCCCAGCCCCGCTAGGCTTCATCTACCCATTTTGCAGCCAAAGCGGGAAGTTTTGCCCGCAGCCCAAGCTGGTGGTGATCACGGCAATGCTGAGCCTGAGATACGAGGGAGTGACGTATAGCGACTCACATTCAGAGCTCTGCTAACCATCTTAACCACAAGACCAGGCCAGTGCTGTCAACACAAGCCTTCAGCCCATTTCAGCTTGCCAAACAACGTGTGCTGTTGGGAGTCCTCAGTGCCTCTGCAATACAAGTCTGAAGCATCTCAAGTCAGACATCCCCTTTTCCCCCACAAAAACGCTTTCAAAGTTAGTAGCTTTGCCTGCAAACATGGCTCTTTACCTTTAAAAAGACATAAATAGTGTAAGGTTTTTCAAACAGGGTTCGTTACCTAACTAATACACTAACCCAAAGCATTGCATTCATGTCGCAGTGAGTGAAGTGACTGATAGAGTTTACAAAGAATGCGAGCTCCAAAATACTGCACTGTTTCACACTTCAAAGAAGCAATTACACTTTGATATAGTTGGGAGAAAAAATAGTCCCAAAGCAGAAGGCACATTTTCAGTTTGCAATGTAAACAAAAAACTTGGTAAGATAGATGTAATAACACAGACATCTAAATCATACATGCTGTTTCTCCTTCTATTTAATTTTGCAAGGTTGCTTAACAGGAAACAGATTCGAAGTGAGGAGCTGTCAGCAGCTGCTACTGAATCTGCATCTCGTCCTCTCTCATAAATTAGTAGAACTGAAAAAGCTGCAACTAGTACAAGCTCCTAAAATGCTTAAAATATGGCCCTTATTAATTTTCCCTTTTGGCCAGCAAGTTAGTTCTGGAAGTGCTCCAGCTTGACTGAGAGAAGAGACTAAGGAGGGAGGTTGGTATCTCTTTGATGTGACCTTCTCTGTTTGGAAAGGTTTTCTTTGCAGCAGAAATTTGTCATCACAGCACCAATCCCAGCCACTGTCCCAGACTATCCCTTTTCCAACTAACACATCACAGCTGCACTTTTGAATTAACCTGCCCATCTTAACTCAAGGTCACTTCACTTTCTCCTTCAGCGTCGCTTAGCTGCTTTCCCTCAGCACTTCCCAGAACGTCATGGTACTTCGAGTCCCTGCTAGGTCTCATTTCCCTTCCAGCCTCCTCAAAAGTCCTTTCAGTCTTTTCACATTTCCAGTCATACGCAATTCTGTCCTAACTTATGTCTCTTCTTTCCTGGTTTCTGTATGTCTTGACAGAGGTTTTCCTTCTCTTACGCTTTTCATGCTGCAAACGTTTCATGCAAGTGATGTATCCTATCTGTCCCAGTTTGGTACCATCCTTCAGAACAGAAGATTTCGCCAGAAACATCTTTTCACACCCAT
Source organism: Apteryx rowi (assembly GCF_003343035.1). NCBI lineage: Eukaryota > Metazoa > Chordata > Aves > Apterygiformes > Apterygidae > Apteryx > Apteryx rowi. The sequence goes on from NW_020448085.1 coordinate 1,365,617, forward strand.
TAACATTTAGCATTTTCTGGTGGCAGGATGATAGATCTGATAGATATAAAATTTGAATGGTGGCTAAATGACTATTTCAAAGGAAAGGAAAGATTTGCTAAAGCTGTCCCAAGAGTAATTTTGAATTCATTTATTTTCTTTTCCTTCAAAAAAAACCATGCTGTTATAGTAATGCAGCATAGAGCTCACAGTAAACGTCAGTGAATCCTATAATGAAGTCTGCTTTATTTGCATATGCAATTAATACTGCATATGGTAGCATTCAGTTTGTTAGTCATTTCTTTAAACAGTGTTCAGTAATCTGCACTTCAAGAAGTACCACACCACGCAAAGCTTCTGAAGTGTTTTACAAACATTTCATTAATCTTCAGGAACTACTTGAGGTACATATTATCATCCTTGCTCTATCAATGAATAAAATATTGCACAGAGAACTAATGTACAATTTTTTAAAGGCATTTACTGCTTACCCTTAGCAAGGCTTAGAAACCTGGTCCTAACATCAAGGTCACAGAAGGAAACTAGAAAGGTCCAAACACTGGCAAGAGAAACAACTGAGGCATGGCAAGATTTCCACATGAGGAGCGATCAAATGGACTAGAGTGAGTTAGAAGAGAATAAACATATGGGAGAAGATACGTAAGCAACCAGAATGCCATCTGCCTGTGTCTCTTCACTCTTCATCGTGATTTAACAGGAAGCTGCGAGTGGAGATCCATGGAAATTCAAAGGCAGGTCATTTAAAGCGGAGAAGGGAAACAATTCTGCGTACAGCTCCCGCAACCCTGCCAAGCAGCCAGTGCTCCGGACAAATGCAGCACGTCCTCCTCCTCTGTCCCCCCACCCGGGTGCTGGCTAGGGATGCAAACAATGAGAAGAGATACCATTACATTACGTTTGTTCCAGTACGTTCCCGGACTCAAACCTGTGTTGGGTTGTTAAGAGACAATAAGCCGTGCAGGGTTAGGAAAGCACCCACCGCCTAGCTGAGAATATTAACTCACAACTGTTGGCGAGGATTTTATACCGCTCTTTTTAACCCTCCCACTTCTCTCCCACTGACCTTTCCTCCTCCTGCCTCTACAGCAGGCAACAGGGAAAACACCACCAAGCACCCCCAGCAGAGGCGGACAGGCGGAAGAGGAGCGGCTGCTGCTCCTGGTTTCTCTGGGGGACAGTAAGGGCATCGCAGTACGGGTCCTGCCACGGGATGCCAGCTAACAGGACGTATTGCTTGGAGGTTTGGGTCCAGCTAGCTCCAGCTGGAGCCTCGTCTGTTAGCAGGCGAGGCTACGCCAGTTGACACAGTACTAGTTCATTAATGATTTTTATTTATTTATTTATTTATTTATTTTAGTTAGCTCCTCTAGGACAATTCTAGCACTTCAGAAAAAAAATGTATGAGGTTTCCCTTTCCTTTTCTTTGTTCCCGTTCATTTATTTTCCAATGGCTATTTTTATGATGAGAAGTTTCCTTTTCATGGGTAAATCTACAAAAAACAGAACCAATCCGCCTAGTGGATGCCAGAGCCCTCTGGCCTACAGTCACAAGAGTCATATGGCAGGGAATGATGCAGTTTCTGAATGTACTCGGTTTCTGAAATCTTAACATAAACCCAAAACTGCAATATGACTGGTATATCAGAGACTTTCTGGATAATTCACACCAAAATAGTGGGTGTTGCCCATAATATTTTTATGGAAAGACAAACAGGAGATGGAGGAAGGATGTACAAGGATGCGCATCTCCTGAAATCCAGACTGCGGGAAGTGGTGCTCACTGGGAAAAAAGGGAGCATGGCTCCTACCATAGTAGAGGGTTTAATAATACAGCCTGCCAAATGAGGAAGATCAGGGCAATGCGGCTTTTTTGTGAGCAGCTGAAAGAGTCACCTTGAGCAACAAAGACAGCAGTAGCTAGAGGTGGCAATATGCAGACATCTCTGGAAAAAGCATAATACAGACCACAAGGTCATGGAATTCTTTTTTTTTTTTAATACAGAATATGGAAAATAACTACAAAAGGGACCATCCAGACTGGATTCTGACCAGTAGGACAGAAGTGATAAAATCAGTGACACAGGACTAGATGTTTTAATAGGGAAGGAACAGGTTAGAGGATACTTAGATAAGCTAGAGGTTTTGAAATTGGCTCAGCCCGATACGATTCATCCTCTGCTGATGAAATCTCAGGGCTGTTAGCAGTTGCTGGCAACCCAATGGCGAGGATTAGGGATGAAGTGCAGAAGACTGAAAAAGATAAATATGCTCCCTATTTTTACAAAAGGCAGAGGATGAGGAGATGGGGAATTAGATACCTATCAGCTTAACTTTGGTTCCTAGGAAAAAAAACACAACAAACAATTGCTAAGCAGAGAGAATATCACAAGAAAATGACTGGCTGCCAGACTGGATCTGTTCAGAGTAATTGGTGTCAAACCAATCTCCTTCCCTTCAATAGTAAGACAATAGACTTTGTGTCACATCTCAATTTCACTAAGGCTTTTCACAGTGTTTCATATCACTTTCTTGTATACAAGCTAAAAAAACACGGTCTGGATAAAAATACCAGAGGGTGGCTGCAGAACTACTTGAAAAACTACTCAGAATAGTGTCAAAGGTTCATTCTCAAAAAAGAAGATGTAAAAAACCCAAGCCTCATGGGGTCTACCTTAGGTCTGTTATCAATCATTTTTAATGGTGGATTAAACAGTGCGCTTACTAAATTTGCAGATAATACCAAGCTGGAAAAGAGGAAAAACAGGCTAAAGTCAAATGTAGATTTAAAAATGATCTTAAAAGTTGGAGATGAATTATAAAAACAAACAAACAGGATTCTGTTCAATAAGAATAAATGCAATAAGAATAAATCTACGTCTATGCTGGAATAATCATCTGCACAAATATAGGGTGGGAAAGAGATTTGTTATTAGAAAAAGATCTGTTATTAGATCTCCATAAAAAGATTTGGGAGAAATCATAAACCATATGTTTCAAAAGCAGGCAAACACTCTTCTAGAAGTACAAAGAAGGAGACAGCTTATAAAATAAATGGAATTGCCCGTCGACTCCTTTCCACACTGTCAGGGCCTCAGCTGGAGTACAATATCCAATTTGGGGTCACACACACCCAGAAAGATATGAGCCAATTAAAGAAAGTCCAGAGCAGTAAGAATGATCAATGGCCTAATAAACAAGACCTAAACAAATTGAGGTTGCTTAGGAAAGGAGAGACCAAGAAGAGATGACAACTACATAAAAGACCAGTGCAGAGGAAGAGGTTAATCTAGTCTACATATCCCTGGTGGACAGGACAAGTAACAAGCTTAAACTTTAGCAAAGAAGAATCAATTTGGTATGAGGAAAAAGCTTGCCACTGCAGAAGGTAACAAAACACCGAAATAAAGTGCCCAAAGGGACTGTGGAGCCTCCATATTTGGAGGGTTTTATGAACGAGTCAGAAAAACAGCTGCCAGGAAGCCACCCCAGGGCAGTCGTATGGAGCAGACCAGGGCTGTAGGAGTCTACGCTATTGCCGTGCCTCTGCTGCCTGATGCCCACATCGCAGTCTGCCAGCTCACCTTCCCAGGAGCCATGGCCAGGTAGTTCAAAGCTAACAGATATTCTGTACCTGGCATGGAAACTTTACCCCCAAAAGTGTATCTTCCCCTTTCCTGCTGATGCCCTTCTGTAGAGCCTTAAGCTCTACAGCACTCTAAAAGCACTGTTGCTATACACACATCGAGGTATTAAGGGACATTGGGAAATCTGATAGATAAAATTCCCAGCAAGGCTAGGCAAGGTTGTAGAGAACGTCAGCGGCAGAGCGAGGAACACTGCTTCATCTGGCTCAGAAACCCTGGCTGCAGCCAGCTGCTTGCTTGCCCCTACACTATTTTAGTACGGAAGTACAACATTCATTAACCTTTCTCGCTAGAGCTGAAAGCTGGAATTCAAGTCCACTTTCCTGAGCTGCTCAGAAAATTATTGATATCTCGTTCCCATGCATAAATTTAAAACCAATTTAATTTTCTGGTCAGTAAATTGTTAATTATCAGAGTTCAGGCAATAGCTAGAGCTCGCTGTTACAGAATTACAGGCTCTGTCCCATCTAGTTGCCATGGCTTGAGCCACATCCATTGCAACTCCAATGGGCTGGAAACAGCACTCACTCCCACCACAGGCAACAGAAAAACCTATTTGCACCTCCGTGGGCCCAGTTCACCCTCAGCCATGAATTGAGATAGTATACGCTGGTCTGTGAACCGTGGTGGCTGAGGTACAGATATATGTCCCTGCTATGAGGAAAGGGACTTCTGGCACAGAGCTGTGGGACAAACAACCAGACGTGTTTAGCTCTTCAAGTGGTTTGCTGCCATTTTACTCACTGGAGACCAGTGACCTCTAGGGAAGGTGTAAAAGCAGAGCATTCCACTATTTTTTAGGGTGTTAAACTCTCTCCATGTCCCTGCTGGTGCCCCCTGGGACACACTCCTGGTCACACTGGGAGATAACTCCCCTCTTCTATGTAGCGTGGGCTGTGGCCTGCTTCCTCCCTTGAAAGCTTGACTTATTTAACAACCACTCTGCTACTGCAGGGACCTAGGATACTGGCAGTTGGAGATTCTTCCTACTTTCTTGACTTTTGGTATTTCACTTACATTTGCTACAGAGCCCTGCAAGCATCCTGCGAAGTAAATGCTCTATGAACCTTTCAGAAGTATGCACCTAATTGACCATGATTAAATGGATTGGACTTGACATCAGCACCGTCCCTTCAGCTGTGCCCGCAGCCAAGGCTGGAGCTGGCTGGCGGAGCCCTGGGTGCTGACTTGATGCCGTATATTCCTCCCACCTCCTTTCTCCCGTGGCCTGGTTTATGGCGAGGGTGGCTGTCATGTTAGCTCACTTTACTGAGAGCTTTACAATTTGCATGTGTGCTCATTTGCGTAATGGCATGCTGTGGAGTTCAAAGCTGTTTTCTCACTTTCAAAGTAGTCCTTGCGTGTAAGTTGTCCTGTCTAATGCGCACCAGGCTTGTGTTTTTGTTCTTGATTGAGTACTGCTGCACTAAATTCCTTTTAAAACTCCAGCTATTCTGGGAGAGGTGTATAATTTAATATGTTCAATAGATTTCTTGTCAGGCATTCATGTACAACTTCCTTCATCTCACACTTGGATGTTTGAATTTCCACAGTAATTGGATTTGCTGCATTTGTGTTTACTTTTATGACCTATGATAAATGCTGCTTTTTTAGCTGGTAGCTATTAAAGCTTTTGCTGAAACCTACAATGGTATGTTAGTTTTTAGGCAATTCAAAGTCCTTTTGGCACAAGGTTTTAATGTACAAATTAATATAGCTTCAACACTACATTATACAAAAGCTTTTCTGTATACTTGAGAATGAGACCACACAACAGTAGCTGTGAGCGCGCAGTGTGCAGGTACTGACCTGCTCTATGGTTAGCTGCACAACAGCTTAGCATATTCGTAGCAGGCCAGCCCCCAAGTACCCGTGCAGAGACCAGGAAGGCTAACTTTGCTCACAGGATCTGCTCTCAAGCCTAGGAGGATGGAGGAAGGGAAACCTCCATACAATTGGTATTGCACTCACAGGCCAGACTGGCCACCCCATTGAAAGCAAAATGAGAAATCTGAAGACAGGGTATTGGGGCAAGTTTCATAACCTTCTGCAGGAGCAGAGCCAATGTCCCAAGGAATTTAGAGCCACAAAACTGATCGAGGATTGCATAAAACAAAAGCTGGGAGAAGATCAGAGCTGTACAATATCCTAAGCCTCATCACACCTCCTTTGCCTGCAAAGGCATCTCCTTTGCAAGCATTTTGAGATCTGCTAAGAAAAAGTGTAAGACTCTGATGGGAATGGGGGGACTGCCTTCTCATAACTAAGCAAGTGGACTGCTTCTGCCAGCTTTAATGCTATTTTAAGCAGTTCTTTATCTGGGAACCAGTTTCCTTTCCTGTTGAATACAAGTGGGAGAGTCAGAGCTGCAAATGATGGGTTAAAAGACCTGGCTTCAGAAAACACAGAGGGTGCACTTCTTAATTTCTGCCTCTGAAGCTTGCACTGACGGTCCTCAAGGGTGTGTGACAAGTCCCAGCTCATTTGTTTTCTTTCTCCTTCTCCACTCAATACACGCGTGTTATATCTGGGGTTGTCACTTGCACTAAGTAGTCATAGTAGCTGCTTTCAACCTTATCCTTTGGTATATAAAAGGCTCAGCTGAGAGTTTTAAGCAGCTGAGCTCAAAAAGATGCTTTTAAAATTAAGAAGTATAAGTGCAAACAGCTGCAGGCAGTGCTACTGAAAGCTTCAGAAGGTGGAAAGGAGCATAAACGCTCCCGTACTGCCTGCCGATTCCCAGCTTAGTCAGGCAGCAGGCCAAGCTGGTGGCAGGGGCTGGGTTCTGCACCATCATCTGGATCAGCTTCTTTTGAGCCAGGCGGACTATGGGCTACTCCTTGCCACCTCTGCAGGGACCAGCTGCTCGTAGGGACTTGCTCGTCATCGCATTCTCACTTGCATTCAAAGCCCCAGGTTCGAGCTCCCTAGTGCACTAAGAGCCCCCTCACGCTCTCATTGACGCACTGGGGTCCTGCTCAGGGAGGGCCACCGGCACGTCCCCACTCAGAGCCAGGCCATCTCAGGATAGGAACCGCAAATAATCTTTGTCTGGTTTTTAGAAATGGGAAGAGAAAAAGCAAGCAAGGTGAGTGCTTGGCAGTAGGTTAAGGAAGAACAGATGGTAGCAGATGGACAGCAACAGAAAGCACTGCTCCTCATGGGGACCATAACTAGATAGCACAAACAGTAAGGACAGTAGCCAGTCCAGCTAGAAAATAACCTGAGGTGAGCAAGAAGCAACTGAAATGTCCATCTTGGGAAAGAAAATGGAGAAAGCAACTAGAATTATTCTCACTTACAAAGGAGAAAAATCATCATAGTGTGTGTTAAAGGAAGCAGATGAGTGATAGTTTGAACAACAGATTCAGGTCTCCCAAGTTCCAGTATTATGTAATGTCTGGTTGTATGTTTGTATTGTCTGGTTTTTATCATCCTAGGAAGGTTATATTAGACTGGTCGAGCAGCTCAGTAGCTCTCCTAGATCTGATGCCATCTGAGTTGCAGTGTGCCAAGCTCCACCCACTGCACCAGAGCCCTGAAGGAGCCTCCTGGTCATCTTTGGTCCAAAGCTTCTCCTCTTCAGTCCACTTTGACCTGTCCACCCCCGAGGCCGTATTTAACCTCTTAAGATCTCATAGCAGTGCTTTCTCCTCAGACTATTTCATTCCTTGGGCTCCTCTTCTTTTTCCAATGTGAGAGGATACTTCCTCAAGTGGGATCCTGGAGGCCCTCCTCTAAAATTCTGGGCTGCCACTTCACCCTACATTTTTGGCTCAATCAGGGCAACAAATTTCCACCCTTGAAAGTTAATTCTTATTCTCATATAGTGTATAACACTGTGACATCTCATAGAACTACAGTATATCACCCACCTCCCCAGATGGAAGAAAATGACTTACCTACATTTTCCAAGAAACGTATTACTTCAATGTATATTATCCAAGGCACTACAGATTAGTGACTATGTGAGACCATGTGAACTCACAGCACTGAAAAGTCTATTATAAAAAGCATAAACTTTTGAACTATATGATTAATGAAAACTAAGATGCATCACGATTTTATGGACTACCTTTCTTTTTCCCCTCTTAAAATACTCATGCTGTACCATAAAATTTTCACAGGAATCAACTGGGGAAGAAAAACTTTCTGAAGATGTCAAAATTAGGTCATCTCAACTTTGTTGGGATGTTTATTGAATTCATATTTTTCCACCTCATCAAATGATACAATAGAAGAAATTCTTTCAGAATAGTAACAATTCAGAGGTCAGGACAAAAGGCAAAAAAAAGGGGACAATTTTGACAACTGGTAAAATCCTTTGAATCTGGAGAACTGAGCTATGAAGCAATTTTAAGCACAGAAACATCCAGTTAGGACAGAAGTGGGTCAGGTGTTTTATGGAAAATCACAGACTAAAGCAAAAAGTTTTTTTCCACTTCACAGAACAGCAAACTTGGCTTAAATAACAAGCCCCAAACTAGAGGTTTTTGAAATATAAAAATAAAATTGACATTCTGTCAACAAGAACTCGGTATTAGTTGGTAAGTAGTGTCCTGAGAGTGCCCCAGTGAGATAATGTCCACCATGGCGGACTTTGTCCTTGCACTTTATGGAGGAAGCGTAGGGCCACAGAAGCTACCCTAACCTTTCATAAATGTCTGAACTGATGAAGCTGTAAATAGAGAAAGGCTTTCATAAGGGCTCGCTGTATCTTGCAACATTTCACATCCAACTTCCACCTGACTTGTCCTATGGCAGGATTTTTTAGTGGTCCATATGTACCCTTGTCAGCGGAGGCAATATATTGACATGGAGCCACGCACCATTACCGACATGTTAAAGGCAGCTTCGCTAACGTGACAGCTCCAGAGCAACGCTCAGGATTCATCACTTCTTGTGCCAATATAATCTCCCCTGGGGACACACATACATTAGCAGTTCCTCCCTGAGGAAAGAACAGTCTCATAATATTTTGGAGATGGATCAGGAGGATAAAACCCATGCTACTCCAGTTGTGAGCTTCTTCAAAGTCTGCCCAGTTCCTCTTGAGCTTTGAAACGTTCCTCTAGAGCCTCCCCAAGGACTGTTTCCAAGGACGCCTACTTTTATGCTAGGTGCATTCGTGTATCACCAGTTAAATACAAATAACTTAATCTAAATAGCATAAGAGTAAGGATCACTGCTGAGCCTAAGTATCTGCAGCACTGAGCACGGCTGTTCTCACTACATGTTAGCTGCAGGTTAACAGTACAAATCCACTCTTTATCCCCCAGGCTCAAGGACCTTTTTGGTGTCTAGGGCAGAATTAGTTTCTACAACTGTACACTCTCTGGAACATGAAGTTTTGTGCTATTTGTGAGGCTTTTGTATTATTATTGTTATATTTTTAACTCCTCTGTTTGGTCTTTGGGCAAGCAACGAAACTGCCCTTTATCTGCTGGAAGTGGCAGTAATACCAATTGCTTGTACTCACAAGAGACAAAAGCAATAAGCAGAAATAGTGTAACAATAGATTATATAAGCTTCTAACTACTCAGACACAACGAACATTCAACAGTCCTTCAGCATGGCTGAGGGAATCTTTCAGAGTTTTTATTTTCCATGTGGAAACTGTAATTATTTTTAGAGTTTATAATTTCAGTAAATATTGGAAATAGTGTAATAACTAAGAGGAACCTATCAATATCTCAACAAAAACACCAAAGAAACTAAAAAAAAAATGAAATACTTTTTTCTTTGCAAGAGTTTTAATTCAGATCATGATAATGAGTGAATTTGTGGTTGAGCAAGCATATTTCAAACCTCGTAAAATAATGCATTACAGTAGCCCACAGCAAAATGACTCCTCATCACCACCTAGTGACAACGGTTCCAAGCACATAAACTCTTCAACAACAACAACCACAAAGGGCATCACAGCTATGCACACACAACTGCTGCTACAGTCTACCTACAGCAGAACCTATTTCAAGGCAAGCTGAAATAAGTTATTCAAACTGTTTCATTATCTCATGAGATAAGAGTATAGAGTGGTTTAATCACACCTATATTACGTGGGATATTTTTAATATTTAATAAAATATTATTTTTAAGGTGCAATTAGTTAATCTTACACTGCCCAAAAGCCACCTGTGCCTTTGAGAAAACAGTTGTGCTTATAAAACCCTGCCAAACAACTGGACTTTATATGCAGCCTCCTTGCATATGCACACAGATTATTTTCCCAACAAAAAATTGATCAAACAACTCTTGAAATGAGGGCAGAGATCCTTAAATCAAAGTGAAGAAAGAGATGCGTGCACACTGTCTCTGGAAGCTGTGCTAATGTGCTCACAAAAATCAGGGCCATAAGGAGGTGCTTTCAGTTCCCGGGGAAAACCTGTGTCAAGAACAACGGGCGAATTCTGCATTATTCTTATGACGGTTTTGCGTGACTCAGTTTATTTCCCTGCTTTTGCAAGACGGGCTAGGCAAGGCTAACTTCTGCCCCAACTTCCCCATCTAAGAGACAACAAGAGGAAACACGGTGTGATTGAACTCAAGCACCCAGAACATCACCAACACAGGGGCCCCTCCGGGCTGAAGCCCTGAGCGTGGCATAAGGGAGGTGTGATGAGTGAGGCAAAGCACTTAGACCTCTGCTTAAAAAGGAGTCTGGATGGACAGGAAGGAAAGGGAACCTAATCCCATTCCCATTGGATCCTCTCACCTTCCTTGCTGATGTCCTGTATCTGGGCTGTTTGTGTTTAGATCAGCTGCTATTTCGATTTCACAGGCAGCCTGCCAGAATAAAAATTACCTTTTGGCTTGATATAGAGAAGTGGAGGAATGACAGCACTCTGGCAAAGAGAGAAATCAATCCCATTCAGTCACTACGATACAAGACAATGCTGAAAAATGCATTTAAAACACAGAATTTCTGTAACATTTGTAGAAGTTCTCTTATTGTATGTAGTGGTAGGAGTCAGGGAAAGACCAAGAAAGGCTGCAAGTTTACAGGAATTGGGGTGGGGGAAGCTTTGGTGGAGAAAAGCTCTAAAGAGTGAATTAGATGATGAGCATGAAGAGTCTGTCAGCAGTGGCAGAGCAAAGACAGACGTCTACTGAGTGCACAGTGGAACATAATAATATACACCATTACCAGCTTCCTAGGGTTTAAAATCTACTGATTTGGTACCTTTCCATTTCAAAGTTCCAAGTGTAGGAACCTGAATCAGGTCATTACTTTTAACTCCATTTCACATATGGCTATATTGGGCACGGAGAGAAAAAGACGTTCTGTCTGTGCCGGTATCACCTTGGAGGAGCGAGAGGAGAGTCTCTGACACGCTCCTGTCGTGGGTAGGAAGTCGAAAACGGTGGCAGACGGTAGCAAAAAAGCTTGTTTCTGTTCAGGAAGTTTTTGTCCTTTCATTATTCTTTGCCCACTAACCGTGGTGCAGCTCTGTTCAGCCCACGTGGGTGCTCACCAGTGATTTGCAGGCCAGAGCTCCACTCTCCAAGGATAAATGCTTTTTAAAGATTAGATTCGGCAGTGAGAAAGCCAGCCGGTCCTTACAATTAAACTAGAACATGCAGTAAGTAAAAAATCACAAAACTGGAACAGAAAATTAAGTACTTGCTAGAAACAGCTTGTACCGAACCCACAGCTCAAGTGTGTATGCTGGAAGCCTGGTCAGCAATGACACCAAGTAACACCACTCACACCCTGCGTTTTCAAATAAATTATTTGCAGTAACTTTGCGCAGGCCTAAGCAGAGGTGGCTGACCACAAGCTGGACGCTCTCTTGAAGACAGGTTTTTGTGGCGCACTGAGGGCAAAGGAGTCGGTGTGGGCATCTCCCAAGCATCAACGCGCAGGAGAAGTGCGACAGCCAACCCCTGTGCTGTAACTCGTAGGGCAAGCACAGGGAGACTGACAACTCTGACAAGGATTTCCTTTCAAACAGCTAGTGTGAGACAGCTGGTCAGCTCTATCGCCTTTGGCAAGCACAGTGTACATCTCCCCATTTGCAAGGGCAAACATGTACACTGAGTTTTCTTGTTTGTTGTTCGAGAAGATGCTGTTTTGACCACAGCCAGTCCTGTGCCAGCAGACACTTGAGGCCAGCCCTCTGAGCTCACTCAGGGCCTTTGGGATGAAGAGTTTTTGTTTAAGAGGAGGAGCAGTTACAGATGGTCCTGAAAGGTGATTAGAAGAGGTGGAAACGTGAGTGTGGGCACCGGAAAGAACAAAATCAAGCCTTTCAACCTATTCTGTGACTGTGTATTTCTAGCGGGGTTCGTGCCTTCTGTTGCATAGGGGTGCTGGCCCAGGCCGAGATGTCCTGCTCATGCTCGTATGCTCCCATTACCCACACCTGCTAGTTGTGTATACTGCGGCATTGCACCGGGGCTGCAAGAGCCCTGCAGCTGATGTATGAAGAACACGTGTCCACCAGCCCACAGCTGCCCAGTAGCCAGGCCTGAGGAAAGCAACACTCAGGAAGGTGAGGGCCGAGACTTAAAAAGAATCTTCTTCAAGAAAATAAAGGAGGAAAACTAAAAGGAACAAAGAGATTTGGGGAACAGTCAGTTAATAGTTCAGATGCTACAAGGTCCCAAAAAGGTGGAAATTAATTTACAGCTATTCAAACCCAACTCAGACTATCAGGTCCTTATGGAGGTTTGAACTTCAGTTGTCAAGAGAACCATCTCTGCTGTTGCCCTGTCTCCAGAGACCTTTAATAATCCCTCCCTTCTCCCCTGCATCTCTGCTGTACACTGTGCATTTTCATGCCTTTGGCCAGGCGGCAGGACCTGTGTAGTCACTCTTACTCGCTATTGACAAGAATGCTCTTTCCATAACATCAGTTGTCACCACAAAGGGAAACAACTAAACACACTGCCCTTCACAAAGTAGAGGTATTTAACAAAATGTTACACTCTGCGGGGGCACAGTTTCCAAGATATTCAGACTCCAGCATTTTAAGTCCTCTCAGCTCATGGTGCTGTTGATGCTGTTGACCCACCAGATTCGTCCCTGGTTATGAAGCTGCTGCTGCTCACGACTGCGCAGTCTCACGGCTGAACACAAGGCTGGCCCAGGCTGAAGCAGCTACTTGGAATCAGCATGCAGGGATGGCTGTCAGCAAAGATGACTCCTTGCCAAGGGCTAAGACTTTATGTATTAAATAATTATGACTAATAATTACTGCAGCGTTGGTAAGGCTGATAGGATATGCTAAAAATGCAAGGAGCAAGACAAATTCTGGGACAATACTGAGTGATATTTTAGACCTGCCAATTCATGCACCATGCAGATTTTTGGTGCAAATTATTCACATTTGGTCCAGATTGACACAGACTGGCCAGAGTGCAGAAGTCATTGAACAGGAACTGTAGCTCCTACTCTTCAGCAAGAGGCAGAGAACATCAGATCTCTCTGAGAAGCTAAAGGGCTGCCTCTGGTCTGCAGGGGGAAATCTCACTCCTTCTCATTACCCCACAACAAATTCTGGCACCCCAAAACCCACACGCTGAAGCTGAAAGACAACAGATTTTCTCAGAACATCTACTTGCTGAGCACCTGCCACAAAAACTATTCTCCACTACTTTTTAATACAATCAGAGCAGTTGGATTTATTTTTTTTAAGTATTTATTATATTGTTTTAAAAAGTTTTAAAATTTTGAAAATTTTTGTACTGTTTTTCATTATTCTCGTCTAAATCCACTGTGTCAACTCCTGATTGCTAAGGAAGTTTTCAACATGGTGGGGCTGAGTAGGTCCAGTGAGTTACAGATTTTAGCTCTCTCAGCAAGATGTATAAAGTCAAGAGTTTTGAATACAGAAAAAGCTTGGTTAGGAAAACTTTAAAGTCCTCCCCTTTGCTCTGCTAATGACACAGGCTGTTTTGGCTTGTGATTTCACAAAGCAGTTTGTAAGTCTGAGTGCACCACACGATGCTTTGAAAGAGGCACTTTCTCTGTAGCACAAAGTCCTCACAGATATCTTCGCTGTCATGGTCTTAAGCCACAGATGGTCACAAGTGTTAGCTTAAGAGCAGAAGGGCAGCTAGAGCCGAGAAGCCACCTCCACGACCCCCCAAGGTCAGCCTCCCCTCTCAGGAAAGCTGACCTTCAGAAGAGCATATTCATTACTGGTTGGAAGGGTGCATAGTTTCATGAAGCTCAACCTGTTTGTATCTCTTGTCATTCTGGTCTTCTTCCTCCATCTACAAATTTATAGATTTCAGATTTCATATCTGTAAAAGTCACTTTGAGAATCCCTCTATTGATAGTCCTGATGAATATTAAATAATATTTACAGTGGCTTCAGCATAAAGACAGTAAGTTAACAGTATCTTAACTTTGTAAGCCATTCAGTATAAATTCGAGCTCCACAACTATTTCAGGAAGTTGGAACTGCAGTGATGAATTATCTAGGCCAAAGGCACCTTCCAGCTATTCTCAGCTGTTGGTTGCTAGCAGCCCGTACGCTATGCTTGAGATTTAGCACTCACCGTCGCGTACAGTATTGCTGTATGCATCTGACATATTTTGTCTTTGCATAATGAAGTGTGGCCATAGAAATTTGTTTTCCTGCTGGGATAACCTGGACTCAAAGAAGTTATACTACACTGTACCTCAAACTTGTTAGAGAGACTCTTACATAGTTAAAGTAAGCATATCCTGCAAGTCCTACAGGGTCAAGCAGGTTTGCTAACAATATAAGTTAAAACTTTTTTCCACTAGAATATTAAGTATAACTTAATATATAAGTAACTTAATAAGTAAGTATAACTTATTATATATAATATTAAGTATAGCTTCTTTGTAATACCAACCAGCACGTAAGCTTTAAGAACTAATCTATTTTAACAAAAATTCAATAGTCTCTGCTGGAAAATGACGTGCGACAAACTCATTTAACCCATCTTAACAGTAAAACAGAGCAAGCACCAGATCCCGCAATGACAAATGCTTCACTGAAGTATGCATATGCTGTATGTTTTTACACAAGGCTGGACGTGAGAATAAACAGCCTCCGAAGCAACTGGAATGAAGCCACGATCGTGGATGTGTTCACACTGCAGGGGGCTAAATACACCAACTTCGTCTCAGATAAAATTTACCTTATCCCCTTCTCAGCATAATCCACAAAGTAACCCCCATCTGCTGCTCAGAATTTTAATTTAAACTTCATCAGAAAACAGCTATATACGCTTATGTTTCCCTCTGAATTATTGAAATATCCCAACCTTAACCAACCATTAACACGGTTAATGGTACCAAACATGGAGTTGCTCTCTCATAACACGCGTACACCTCGCAAACATGTGACGAGATGGGACACTGGGAAGACGCAGCTACCCAACCCCCAAAAAGCAGTCTCCTTCAAAGCTTCTTCCTTCAGCGTGTTTTTTTTTTTTTTAAACCAAGATGCTAAATAGCGTCTGCTCTTTGCATGCATTCAGGCAGACAACAAAAGGATTCCACAAGCCGGTGCTTGGATAGAGCAATTCATTATGGACTTTGCCAGGGCTGGAGACAGCGAATTAACTATACATCAGGTACCGTAGAACACGTTTCTAAGATAAGAGTGCACAGACCTCTGAAGGCTCATGAAAGCCAGAATAAATGTATTTTTTTCTGTAGGCACTCTGTCTTGCTTGCACAATTCTATCTTTTCAGTAGACCTTGCAAAGCTGGAGCTGAAAAGTAAAGCAATTGCTAAGCAATAGGTATTACTGCCCTAGCTTCAAAATGCTATTTCCAGTTACCTCTTCATTACTCCGAGCTTTCCGGAGGTTAAGGAAAAATAACCAAAACAGCAGAAAGTATGAGAAACATGTACATGTGCTAGAACTAGGAAGTAAAGCAAACAACCAATGAGCCAAAAGTTTTATAACTTTTCTCCAGTAAGGCACTCACTGTTAGTCTCCAAGGTTCTTTGAACATTGCAACAAATTTTGTCAAGTAATTAATATGAGGCCAGCAACCTTGCCTTTTTCAGGTTGTCATGAGCTCTGAAGCAGAAAGGAGTAATTGTTCAGTATCTGTGGGTAGCTGAAGGTTATTTTAATACCTGCGTACTTCTAGCTCACCATGAAAAATGACCCTCAAGTTTCCATAAAAAGCAGCTGTTCAATGTATATCATATTCAGGAACATTTAGACTACACTGTAAATCTACTCTTGCTTTTAAACAGGAAGGCTGTCTGCACAGACGTGTTTTGATTTATACAGATCAACATCTAAAATTCATCCCTTCTGCCTCTGCCTATTTATTATTTCCTTGTTTGTATGTGAATTACATTGCTTGCAAAAACTGAGAGAAGTAACAAAAATTAAAGCATCTTTGACAGTTAGCTCTCTCAAACTGTCTTCAACGAAGCATATTTACATTTCAATCAGTAGTGTTTTCCTAAAACATTCATGAGATTAGATAGCAAGATCAGGGAGATTTGTTAATGATAAATATTCTGAAAGAGGGCTAAATTAATTATGCTAGAAACATTCATCGGAATAAGCTCAGTAAGATTTTCAGATTTTCTGTTCATAATAGCCAATACCTAAGAATAATCCCTGACGTTTCCAGCAATTAGAACAAATTGAGAAGTTACAATAATAAACTTGCTGAAATGTAAACCCTTCTTTCATTCACAGCTTTAGTATGCAACTTGCAGTTTACTAAAGCATACAGATCTGCACTGAAGTTCTTGAAACAATCTTAAACATAGATAAAGAATTGGTTAAGATTATGTCATATTTACTTTCAGACCTGCAATGAGAGCTATAATACCGTATTGACATATAAAGTACATCTCATTTCTCTAAAGAAAGCATCTTTAAGTTATTTGAGCTACTATTCAGCTCCTCTGTTACTGAAACACTGCACAGGCACGTATAGATTAAAGTATAACGCTCTGCAGCAAAAGGCTTTCAGAAACAAGTATTTTCTATTTTTTAACATCCTACCTTCATAATTGCCTTCTAGGAGACCCAGATGCTCAAGTGCCTTCACAAATGCAACAATTATCACCAGTACAACAATCATTTCAAGTCCCTCCAAGTTCATCTTGAAAAATTATTCATGCAAAAGCATCTTTCTCAGGGAGCGTCCTGACTTCAGAGTTAGACTTTAATTAAAAAGCCCTCCTGGTCCAGAACATGCAACACAACCAGAGAAATACAATGCTAAAGAACTCCAGCATATTGCCACCATAAAACATTACTATTGACAGCCAGATGAACAGAGGAATGTAAGGAAGTCAAATCTTACCATGTCTGCATCACTTGCCTGCATGGATACAGATGTTTCAGTCTCTAAGGCAACAGAATATACAGTAACCACTTTGTTTAGCATTTCCTCTCAGTCACAGCCAAAATTCACCAAATCTGTCTGATACCTAGTTAAATCTGAGGCAGTTTTTCTGCACAGAATGACAGGTTTAGAGAGCTCCCACAATGTAATACACAGAAAAAGTCCAAACGCATTCTTTGCTTGATACTGAAGTGAACTCGAGAAAACCCAAAGCAAAATCATTTAATTTAGAAGATGACTTATTGCTGTATTGCCATATCAAGCGAAATCCGTCTGTATTCAGTTACGGATTGTTAGCAACATGTTTTAGCATCTTGTTTTCCCCCCCTCCCTAGACACCCTTTACATCAAATACAGGAACCTATAAAGTAGCAAACATGGTAAGAAGAGACTCGTTAGAGGCAGGTCGGTTTTAAGGCTCGAGGGACGCGTGAGGAACACAGTGCCGTGCGCTAGCGCTGCAGCCCGCCGGGCGCCTGGTGCGGGGGTGAAGGTGCCCCCAGGGCGGCTGAGCTGCCCCCCGGCCGCTTCCCGACGGGCCGGGCCGGCGGAGCCGCCCAGGACGCGGCAGCACCAGCGCCGACCTCCCGCTCCGCGCCAGGAAGCGCTTCCCAAAGCGTTCCTAAAAACTGGCGGCGTTTCCAAGCCCTTGGGCCGGAGAGCTGTGGAAGGGTTTTCTGAAGGACCCTGCTCTCATCCAGCACCTGAAGAACGGACTTCAACACGCGCTCGTCTGCCTTTCCGGCTTACGCTGGCTCGGCAGTCCAGGTGTGCAGCCAGCTGCGGCCAAGCACAGAATCGCAGCCACAAAACCCTCTGGAAAATCCGGCTGCTGCTTCCGGTGACTCCCGCCGATTTGGCCCGCAATGGCTGCCCCTCGTGTGCACAAGGCTACCTGCTGCGCCAGCCGCTATTTTAACCCATCTTGGGATAATCTGACTATCAAAGCAAACCGTAAAAAAAGCGTCCAAATTTAGATAGCTATTGTGTTGTACTCATCTGAACGACTGAAACCTGACAAATTATTTTCAGTTATTGCATGTTAGTCATTTATGCGCTTCCATCTTTTACTGATGTTTTCTGGTAATATCTCCCAGGGCGCTCTTGTAATAAGTTAGGGTGTTGCTATACACGGCAGAATCAGTCCCACAAACTCTTTAGGAAGCCGATAAATGGTTTTCTTAGTCCATTCTCCATGGCTCTGCTGTGCTGCAGGGAAGAAGAGTGGATCGTTCTTTTGCTAAAGGCCTGAATGAAGTTCTGTTTCCCACGTGATTATTCCAGTACACCAATATTTTACAGATACTCCTTCATTATCAATATGTTTAACATTGCCAGCATCTACTGCTTTTATCAGGCATCCCCATTAAAATTAAGTCTTATATTTTTCTCTTCAATATCAGACTTCACTGGAGGATCTTACAGCTCCCCTTACCAAATTTCTCATGGATGTAATACTAAAAAGCATTCAGAAACTTTTTTTTTTCTTTGAAAAGGGGGAGGATCTCTCACAGTCCAGTTGACCTGTTCCAGCATTCTGGTTTGCTGCTGCTGTCAGCTGAGCTGCCAACAAAACCAATCATCAAGTGTTTAACTGCTTCTTCTCAAGAAAAAAATTCATCTTGTAGAAAATAAGAAGTCCCACAGAAGCGGATCTTTTTGACAAAAGCTGCATTCCCCAAGCAGTCCAGCCGCTCAACACACCAATCCGAGGCAACCTCTCTCCCAGCTTGGACTCAAGCGTCCAAGTCCAACCCTGCTTTCCCCAGCGCTCGCTCGGGCTCACCCTTCCTCCGTGCAGAGCTGCAGCAGGACAGAACCTCTGACGTACTGATTATTCTGGGGAATATTCCTTCCCACTCCATTTCCACAGAAACTATTTGAAATGTTTCTTCTTTTTCCAGATACCAAGCAGTTTTGAAACCTCAGAGTTGTTCCCGGCTGTTTTCTGGCCAGCCCAAGCCACTAGTAATAGTCTCCTGGAGACACAGGGACAGAGGAGAGGAACCTACTCGCATGTACGTGCTACCATCAAAACTTAGCTTGGAAGAGCTGAGAAAACGAAGCAGCAGGCTGTGCTTTTCCCGCTGGCCCTTACCTCATAGCAACGTATCGTATTTGTAACAAACACCCCATATAACTTGCAGTTGTTCTTTTCTGAGTCTCAGAAATTCACTGTGAAAGAAAACACGCCAGTCAACGGAGGAACACCGGAGAGCGCTCTAGGAGGAAAACACCCACTCAGTGCTGGTTGCAGTGCCCGATTCCCTTTCTCACCCATCTGCACTCAGTGCAGCGGTGGGCGTTGGTACCTTAATTCCTCCTCTCTTTTCAGGGATGAAGGCTCGCCTCCAGCGCACTGTGATGCCAGGGGACGAGTCACCTGGCCAGACTTCCAGGCCATCGCAAAGCATAGAAGGGACACAGACCAACGAGAAATCAAGCTCTGTTTATCAGCAAAATATGCATGCATAATCCAATATTCCTAGGAGTTCATTATGTATGGATGCTAGCCCTAAGTAATTGTCTAATTAGCATGCGCTTTGCAGACAGTTTTCACAGCGCAAGATAAAAATAAAGGTGCATGAAGGATAGGACAAAAAGAAGGAGAGACAGAAAGAGAGGAGAGACGTGGGTAAAAGCAAAACTGCAGAAAGCTTTTCTCCAGCCAGACTTCCTCGTACAGGCTCGCACACAGCACTCTGACGCTGGGAAACGTCTGAACCGATGCAGGGCTGGGGACCCAGAGGGGTCCAACATTTAAAGCGAGGGGTGCCAGGCTGGGGGCAGAAAGGGCGATGCTGGCTAGGATGTAAGAGATTGAGGCGAGGGCTAGCTGCTGCCAGCGCGAGTGTCCCCGCAAGGCTGGTCGTGGTGGCAGCCAGAGGAATACCGCCTTTCAGCTCCCAGTGAACAAGGGGAGAACAGAAAGTTACCTCTCAGGTGCATCACCCGGCAGGAATGGGAAAGGCAGGCAGTACCTGCTTGGTTAGTCCATTTTTCCTGTGCAATCACCCTTAAGGGCACATCCAAGATCGCGCCTCACCGTGCAGGCTCACAGTCCAGCTAAGCCATTCCTCTTGCTTCCAGCTGTCACTCCTCCTCCTACACACACCTTTCTCCCTTTTATCCTTTTTTTTTTTTTTAAAAACCTACAAAACTGGGTCAAGTCCAAAGAGAAGGGACGACTTGCTCAGCCTCACATTGGCACTGCAGCTGGGGCAGGAACTGAAAGCAAAGCCCCTGAGATGGCCCTGCTTTGAGCCCAAGACGTACCCTTCCTCGTGGCCTCAGACTTACATCTACCCCAACCGAAAACAAGGCAAATCACTGCAGAAAACCCCACAGCGACCATGGGGGATCCATCCGGGGGCAGCAGCGGCAGCAGCAGACCTGCAGGCTTCTGCTCCCCTTCCTGCCCCTCGCTTCAAGCAAGGAGTAGAGAAGGGAACGGTACCAGCTTCAAAACGAGACAGGCTTTTGCATTACGCAGTTAGGTGGCTAATTCAGGAGAGGGATTCCCAAGCTGCTCCATATGCCTCTGCTTTGCAGCTCCAGCATTGCTTAGCTCCTCCAGACAGGAGCCAGCCTTGCAGCAGAGCTTTGTTGCAGCAGGTGCTGGCTGATCCATCAGTTTATTAATAGTATGATCACAGTATAAATATTTCATTCTGTGGTATGTGTAGGAGGCTTCATTATGCCTCAGTATCTTTGCATGCAGATCTTTTTTTAATACAGCTCTGTTAAACTTATGGCAAATGTGTCAGCTCCAGCTTTTTCAATATTTCCTTTAATGCTTCCAGTATTTTCTCAAATGCTAATAATGTTAAGTTCCAGGCCAATTTATTCAGTGAATAAAATCCACATCCAATAATATAATTTCCTTTATAATGCAGTCATACAAAAAGAGGCAGTGAGAATTTAATGCAAATGGGAATTAAGCCTTGGAAGAAGAGAGTTGCCATTTTCCTACTTTATATGCTGTATAATGAAACAGTAGTGTAGCACTGGTTAGGGGTCCAGGGCAATATTTTCCCCCTTCGCTGCTTCACAGATAAACTTTGCCACTAATTTTTTTTAAGATTCCTAACCACGTCCTTAAGATAGACACTATCAGCAGTGTTTAATTATTTTAATCCAGCAATGACTGATCAGCAGTATGAACACTGAATGACATTGCCACATTTCTGTTTGCTACTCCATCCTAGAGAAGACGGTGCAAAACGCTTGCTAAGTTCATCCACAAAGCAGCTCGGACTACTCTTCTTTATTTTTACAGTTCTGATTTCAGAAGCTCTGTAGAGCTTTCTCACTTCAAATAAATGTTAAAATATTAAATGAAGACATCTCAAGTAGAGAAAAAAATTCCAGCTTGGTCAGGAAACAAGTCTCTACAATTACAGTTCAGCAACACCAATGGTCTGCAGAGCGATTACGCAGCACGCTTACTTCCAAAATAATAGTTAATGTCACTGCTCAAGCTTCTAGTTACAGCATGGTCCATTTTCCAAAGAGGCTGTTTAAGCCCAACTTCGAAGCAAAAGCCACGGTTCCCCCTGCACGCCTGCTGAACGCTTGCGCCCGCAGCAAGGGAGCGCGAAATCAGCTGCGATCAAACCGGCAGCAAACCGGCACGCGGAGCTAGCGGGGAGCAAGGCGCTGAGAGGCGACAACCGCAGCAGCACCGGGAAGGCGCTCGTGAAGGATTTCCAAGGGCACCGCTGCGCCTCGCGCCCGCTGCACAAAGCCATGCGGAGACCTGGCTAAGGCAAAGCCAGGAGCAGGAAACGGGGCTCCCAAATCTCTCCAGCACCCTCCTACCCCTACCAAGCCGTTCCGCACTTGTGGATTTAGCAAAGAGGATGGATAACACCGGCCTGGCAAGCAAGCAGCAGAACCTACCACATTAAAACAAATTAACGTGTAAAGGTGAATTTAATGCTTCCCTGTATAAAAACTTGTCATGGTTTCAGATGAAGCGTGAAATTGGGGTTAAGGCAGCTGCCACAGGTTTGCCTAGCTGCCAAGCACACGCACTGCTTGCAAAGCGCTGTCACAGCTTCTCGTCTCCTTCCCGAGGTATTATTCCGACTGGAGGCATCGTAATGATGAGGCTTCAGAAAAGCCTCGCTTTCTTCAGGCTGTGTGACAAAGGAGAGCACTTCCAAACCCCCAGCGTAGCAAACACCTCCATTACATTTTCCCTGCTATAAAAAGAAAGGATGCAGAGAGTGATAATAGTAGGAGAGAAAAAACACATGGTATGCAGAAGAGCAGGGGGAAAATAAAGGAAGTTTTTAGAATTTAGATGAAATTTCAGTTTGAAGAATATGTCCTCAGAGCCATCTTCCCAGCAGAGAAAAAGGCTTAGTGACAGCATCTGCCACTCGGAAACACTGGGATTCCTGACACCCTGGGGAAGGCAGTCACCTGCTTGTGACAGGCACAGTCCTGTCCTGCACACGCTGCGCAAAACTACCTGACCACAGAGAGGGACCACATTTGCTACTGTTGTTATATGAAGCGTGCCAAAATCTATGGGAAGGGGTTAAAAAGTCCCTTCAGTGAAAGAACTGGACTAGGAAAACAAAAGAGAAGACACGCAACTCTGAGTTTTCTTGGATACACTAAATTTTATGCCATTTTAAAAGCCTGAAAGCGCGCTACCATCGTAGCCATCCTGAACATACAACAGGAACTTCTTAGGGGACAGACAGGGTGAACCAGCAGTTTCTGTACCACTGCAATGAGCCAAGACGGCTGCAACAGGCAGCACACGCTACCTGGGAAAGGAGGCATTTTCCCTTGCTGCGCTGCAGTCCCAATTTGTGATTATCTGAGGGAAGCAAAACAGACACAGGAGCCCCTTTCAAGATCTGCTGAAGGAAAAAGAAACAAAAAATAGTGTCTTAGCATGACTTACAGGTGCGTCAAAGAACCAGGATCTATATTCAATCTTTAACCTCATTATGTGAAGCTTTCGCCTGCCTGCTCTTGCTTTAGCAAATGACCAGTCCAGCTGCTAAATCCAATCCTTGGACTTCGGCTGGGGCAGGCAGCAGGCTGCGTGACCACTGAAGCAATACACCAGTTGATATCTTTTGGGACATTGCCACATTCTCATTCCAAGGAAGAATTACAGCTGGGATGTGATGCTTGACCTGCAACTATTGCCGTTAGCTTTTTAAAATGCTTGGCAGCATTAGTAAGCCTGTTTCCTTCACTTTCTAAATCCTAGAGTATAACAAGAAAATAACCTCAAAAATGTGGTCATGTTCAAAAGGAAAAATGAGAGCCATACATCAAAACAAAAGTACCCTACCTATAATGGAAGAGTTTATTCCAATTCCCAGCACCAAACCGCTTACAATCTAACAGAGTAGCCATCTATCACATGAAGACACGAGGTCATTCTGGTCATTGGCCATGTTTACATGTTTTTTCAGCCACGGCTTTAACCCTAGGCATCAGCTTGGCAAACCTACTTGTAGGCTGTTCTCGCGTCTGCAGTCCCTGGGGAAGTGGCAGCAAACAGCCCCTGCAAGCCCTGCCCGCTACATGACGACTTCTCCTGGCATCCCTGTCCAGAAGTGACTGGCACCATAGTGGGCAGGAGAGGAAGAGCTCCTGCCCTCCACCACCATCCCTGCTGAGCAGATCCTGGGCACGCGAGGGGCACCACATCCACTTGGATCTCCAATTACTCTCCATGCTCTCCTCCATTCCCAGGACAGATGTCTACACCAGATACAGGCCTCTATTCACACTTACCTCATCTAAAGGGCTGATGAGACTCAAGGTCATGTTTATGATTTTACTGTGAAGAGGAGTGAGGGCTTGAACCTAAGGGTCTCAGGTCAAAAATGCAGCAAACATTCAAAGACACAGATATCCTGAAGTATCATGTTTTTTTGCATGGAGGGCCCTGCTTACTTTAGAGTCATATCTAGCTTTCTAGACATCATTTAGAAAGCTTCGGAACTATAGGAATGCATTTAAAAGCCTTTTCTACACCATGCTTTGACTCACTAAGTACCTGCAGTTGCTGATGTCCTACATTCACAGGATGGAATCAGCCCACCAACACTACTATGAGCTGGTGAAAGCACGCTGCTATCACCCAGTCAGCTGTTTCACTTCATATTCAACCTATAGAAATTATATATATATATATATAGTGTTGTGTGTATATTTGTGTTTTTTATACATATATTATATATATATATGTTGCATATATTTTCAACCTAGAGCTTGGAAATAGACATAACTTCAATTTTCTCATTTGAGAAAACACTGCAAGAAACTAGCCCAAGAAATAAGCTATTTCACAGCAATGTACAAAGTAATAGGTTTAGTTTCAAAAGCGCTCTCTTTCTAGTGCATAAAAATGAACAAGTTAAAAGTCAAAATAGTTCTTTGTTTACACATGACTGGGAGATATTGTTATTTAAATTGCACAGGTTCACACTTCAAACAGCTAGGCTGAATTGTAATGCAAAAGAACAAACACCGAGCATTCAAAACTGCCTACGGGTAGATCTTGATGGACGATGCCTCAAAGCTGATAATCAGTGGTTCAAAGCACTCTGGCTTTGATTAAAGTTTATCCAGGTTATGGCAGAGGTCCAAAGACTGCTGGAAGCTGTGGGATCCTTATCACAGGTATAAAATATCTGGAGGTCTTGCCCTGGCCAAGGGAATCTGGGAAGCACAGCCTATCCAGTGAGACTCACATGCTGGACATACTGGTGATGGGGAAATTAGTGACAGGATAAATCCCTGAGTTTATTTTAAATCTTCTGGTTCATCAGAAGTCTAAGAAAAAATATACTGGTTTTGGTGTACTTTTAAACTGGTACCAAAACCAGAACTACAGAAATATCCTTAGAATCACCAGCCTGGTTTTGCTTCCAGATCTAATACAAGTCCCTGGAGATTCAATTTCATTGGAAAATCCAAAATACCACTTCCTTTTTGGAGGAAAAACTAGTTGCTGCACTCTAAAATAGCAAGCTGACATCATGTCAGACAAAGTACATTAAGAGCTGAAGAAGAGTTATCTACTAATGGAAGAAAATAGGGCATTTGTTTTGAAGCAGCAGTCTGAGGGACGTATCTTGCAGTTGAAGGTAGCTTGTTAACACAGCTCGAAACTGAGCGTTTGAGAAATGAAGATGCAACACGCTACTTGACAAGTCAACTTCACAGAACGTTACCTAGCTTGTCTTATGTATGGAAGAGCTCATTCCTCTTACAGCACTTTATTAGACTTGGTTACTAAGAAAGCCTTTTCTAAGTTAATCTGTGGTGAACTTTCACTTTCTCCCTTTCTCTTTTCAGAAAATATGAGCTATATATTGAGCTATGCAGAAGATATTAAAGCATGCCCTCTGCAGCTTGGCAGGTCACAGAAACTCAGATCTCAGGCTCACAAGCTACACCGTAATTGCACCACCATGGCCCTGGGCAGTTTCCAACTGCTCAGAGCAAGGATCAAGCTGAGCTCCTGATCCTGTGCATTAGGGTGCATGACAGGATTGTATCCACAAAGCTGCTAGAGATGAGTTATGGAGGTAGGTTAAAAAAAAGCATTTATAATTTAGGAAAATGTGATAACTGTCCATTTATATTTAAAGGGCATAAATATCAACTGTTGCAGAGGTTCACAGGGCATGTCTAAAAATAATGGGGTGAAGAAGAACCAAAGGAAAGTGCAGGTCTGATCCCGATTTTCATATACAGGCAAAATTTCCACTTAGACCCACAGAAATTCATTGATGGTGTGTTCTGTATCTGAGTTAATGAAGATTTCCTGAAGTATTCATTGAAATCTCGATTCACTGGTGAAGGACATAAAAAATGCATTTCACTGAGATCATTTGCCATCTGAGAACATTTTCAAAGAAGTGACTCATCTCTTCTTATCTTGTCCCAGTCTGTGCCACGAGTACTTTGAAATATGGAACTGTGCAATGGAGATGTTCCTCTTGCGCAGATGCCTGAACAGAAAACCAAAGAAATGAAAGACCCCATTCCATGCAATATATAACAACATCCCTTCCTACAGTGTGTGGGAAATCTGAATATGTTGCTTGATCTTTTTTAGTAAAGATTAGTGGATAGTAATGGGGCCCTTGAACACTGATGCCTATTTTCTATGAGCACCAAATTTAAGTTTTGCACATGTTGCCAGCAACCATATTTTACACCTAGCAATTGGAAAAAAATCAGCTTAAACGCAATGTCTGCAACCTACTTAATGTCCAAGGAACAGCAGGTCTAATACTATAATGATGTATATTTTCTACTGTGGAAATTATCTATCCTCCTCCTTCTAGCTCACTTGATTACTTTTAGGCATTGACAAAATAGGTATCATCAGCATTGGCCACATGCATGCTCTAGAGGACTAAAACACTTTATTTGTAGATACATTCAGAGCATGCTTTTAGTTTACAGAAGTGAGACATCTTGAAAACTTGCAAGAATAAGCTTTCTCTTATTACCTCTATCTTGTCATCAGGTTAGAAATAGAGATCTGTCTCTTTCTTAAAGCTTCCCAGGAACAGCAAAAAAGTGCCAGTGACAATATCTTTAAAAAAGCTGAAATAATACATCTGAATTTTGTAAAAGACAGTGGGACTGGCCCACTGCTTGCCATGCCAGCTCCAATAGGGGGGAGCAGCGACAAGAGAGACTATCCCTTTCCCAGAACGGCTGCAGTAACTAAGCTACGTTATTTCGGGGACCTGAAGGACTAGAAATAACTAAGATTTTCTGCACTGAATAACAACTTACGATAACAATGTTTTTATTTTTCTTAAATGAGGGCTGTCCAGTTTCCTAACAGCCCGAAGGCAAGTTACATCAAGACAGTTGAGAAGTTGACAGGGAATTAACTATATAGTTAAGGGCACGAGAGAGGCAAATCATTTGGGGTTTCCTCACTCTCACGCTCTACCTAGGGGTTCTTCTAAATGAAGAGCTAGATTTACTGCATGGAAGTAGCTCTTGGGAGCAAACACGGAGACAGGAGGCATCACTGAGACACTTGCCATCACACACACAAGATCCTGAGGGGTCAGAAGAGCTTTCTCTGTTACTAAAACATATTTCTTCCACACAACCTGCTGCACTGCTACCGCCTGGACCAGCTTGCACAGCTCAGCAGCAAGGCACACCGCTGTCTTCTGCGTGCCCAGAAAGCAGGGGGGTGCGAGGACCCCGGGGATGCTGCAGCACCCTGCTGCCAGGCTCGCTTCAGTGGCGAGGGGCAACGTCGACAGAGAAAACTGGCTTCCTGCAAGGCCTTCGTAACACAGGAACGGTCAATCTAAAAACAACCAACAGCATTTATTCAATTCAAAACAGACATCATCATCTGCAAGGTTTATAAGGACAAAGGTGAAGC
This sequence comes from Apteryx rowi, assembly GCF_003343035.1. Classification (NCBI taxonomy): domain Eukaryota; kingdom Metazoa; phylum Chordata; class Aves; order Apterygiformes; family Apterygidae; genus Apteryx; species Apteryx rowi. Next base: position 1,392,984 of record NW_020448085.1, read on the forward strand.
GAAAGGAAGGAGAGACAAAAATGAATTTTCTCATCTCCAAGATTGAATTCAAAGGGCTTTAGAGAGCTGGTAAACTTCCAACCCCTTTCACAAACCAAACCTCAGCTAGACCCCGGAGAAGCAATCACTGGGATTCGCCAGTTTTGCTCTTACGCCACACAGTTGATTAGGTTTTTCTTGGTGACACATTTACCTTCAAGCTTCCCAGCTCCCTCATGGCTTAATTCTTAACTAATTCAAAAGAAAATCCCCCTTTCTCCTCCCAAAGCATCAGCTGGCCTCACCTCTTTAGAGGTGCTAATGCCTGTCTGGTAGGCCAAGTGCCATTTCCTGGTCTCCATGAAATTGTTAACAAGCTGTTAAATATTCAGAGTGAAAAATAGTCTTTGGAATTTGGCAAGGCAACGTTTAGCGCTTCTTGCAATGGTGCTTATATTTAATACACATAACTAAGCTTTCTTGAAGCACGTAGATAGGATAAACGCACGGGGCTCATTGACATCTCTCAGCTGAGACCAAACACAACAATAAAGAATCACTTTGAGCCAAACGACCCTCAACTCCATCTCTGAGACATACAGTGTCAGATATCCAGAAGTTCCAGAAGAACTACAAAGAACTGGAAAATCATGGTGTGCCATGATGGTGCCATCACAGTGGAAATTTATTCACCTGTTAAAATGTTGTACAGCTCTAACAAATGAGAAAAGATGAAATATCACAGACCTATAAAGAGAAAAATTATGAAGAGCTACGCACTGCAGTAAGAGGGAGATGGTTATGGCAAGAAACAAGTTGCTGATGAGATACCTAAATGCACAAAACGCAATCCGCTCCAGACATGAAGCAGAACAGAGGCATCCTCTTTTAACGTCCTTCTGCACAAGAGCAGCCAAGTTTAAGTTGTCATGTAAAACCTCACAGGCAGGCTGCCTTACAGCCACACTTCCCAGCCACACCACTTGGCTTGGTGCCGAGTACGTGCCTTGCCACTGTTACACATCTTCCCAAACAGCAAGACATTGCATCAGTTGGAAGCAAAGTGTTGGCAACCCAGACACTCAGAGCAGCTTGAGTGGCACGAGTGAACGTGTAGCTGTGCTCAGTGTTTTCGATTTTTACAGCAAATACATCATGCCTGAACTATAAAGCAGATGGACAGTAATCTGATAGCTTTCAAACAGCACAGATACCTATCTGCTTGCTGTAAGGATGTTGCCATTGCTTCAGCATGCAGGAGACACAGAAAAAACTATTCCCNGTTGCCATTGCTTCAGCATGCAGGAGACACAGAACACACTATTTTCTTCCTCTTACAATAGTGATAATTCCAGACAGGGAACGTGACAAGAAGAGATACTGAAAGAGATCTGAAATACAGGAACCGCACTGAAGATAAAACCAAGCTAGCAGGATTAGCAGGTCTAAACAAAATCAGAGAGACTACCTAATTCTGTAATACCAGGGGGAATTTACTTTCTCCATCAGAAGAGCAGCTCTATCACAAGATGCCTGGCTAAGCTGCATCCTTATCATGTCTTCATAAGATGAGAGAAAGTTGCACCAGAAACGCAAGATGCCAGCTTCGTTCTCCTCGGAAGACTAGGACCGAGGCTGTGAACGAAGTACGTGTTATCCTGGTACAGGAAGCCTTTTTGTCCTCAGAAGCGTTGGTGTAATACTAGCCCCTCGTGCATGGGACTAAAGGTACGTAACAGCTAAGCCGTGCTTGCGAAGGGCACAGATACTTCATTTTCATTCGCTTTCCTTTCCAAGTTTAACCTGAAAAGCTATAAAAGTTCAGACAAGGAATCACAGGCACGTGTAAGATTTTTTTTTTTTTTAATCTAAGTGAAGAAGTCTGAAATAGTTTAGAACTGAATAGTATTTTTTTTTTACTTTCTTTACATCAAAAATATCCAGTCCTTGGCGCTTAGCACTTAACTCATGCACTGAAGTTTATTTTCTTTGCTTTTACTGAAATCTAATTATTGATTCAAAAAAAGATCAGTGAAAACTTTATTAAAAAAAACTCTAGCTAGAAATGTGACTTGGGGATAAACAACAATCTGATGGTGCTTATTTTACTGCTTTCCTTTCCACCACCCAATCAGCCATGCGCAGTTTACAATCCAAATGAATAATCCCTTTTGTTTGCCTATTGAAACTCCTCCTGTGGCATATTGAAATGCTCAAGCATTTCTGATTATACAGCAGCAAACACAAAGAAAATTCAGGTGCATCAAAAGCTAGAAAATGCAAAATAAGAGTTTCCTCCCTGCTTTAAAAATTCTTTCAACCCCAAACCACTCATTTATTTGTGCTTATTCCGTTAACCATCAGGAAATAATATAAAAATAGACTCCATGAGGTATTAGTGTATACCTTTAACTTCAAACATAAAATATGTTTAAACAGGTGCCTAGCCAGTATAATGCATTAGTAGACGCTGAATATTAAGAATATGCTTCGGCAGGCCATTCAGTGGTTGCCATAGCCGATAACTGCATCCTACCATCAGCTTCGTGGGGCGACAGAGCTTGCTGTCCCCAGGCAGCACTGCCGACAGCCAAACCAGGCTGGGCCTACGAGACAGAACAACTCACCTTTCGCCTAATGCAAAATGCTCCATCACTCAATGCAAGTGCTTGTGTCTCACATTTAAAAACTGCCAATTATAAATACTTAAAGCCGGCTATGGCACACATGCAATATCACTCACTTCCTGCAATTTACTGTTAGTCCAGTCCAGCATAACAAAACCAAACATTCCTGGATCTCCAAGGAATTTTGGCTTAAAGATCTATAACTTACAGTATAGGACAATGTAGCTACTGGAAATACCAGAAAAGATTCCTTAAGCCTAAAAAAAATTTCATACTTAGTATGAATTATATATTTTTGAGTCTTTGTAGAACATTTCAGAGCTGGTTAGACAGCAGAAATAAATCAACCTGCATTTCTAATCCACTGAGGTTCCCAACATTATATAATACCGATTGCAATCGAGATACCTCTGTTCAAAGCCTTTGTACAATTCCTTTTCTCTAGGTGCATGATAGTTCAGACCTAAAGAAGGGCTTGGTCATGCCCAGAAGTTCGTCCGTTTTTTTTCCAGCTTTATCAGTTATCAAAGATATAACCCCTCCCCAAGACTTCTGCCGTACTAGTATAGCCCAGGAACCAGGGCTGCTGATCTCAGGAATAAACTGCTCAGGTCCCCCACCCTAAATAACTGCTACTTCACAGTAACAGCTTCAGCACCCTTGCTGTGCCGAGGGCTGGGCGAGTTGAAGCCCTGCTGCCCCCTCGGCCAAGTCCTTTCAGTCCAGTCAAGGCAGCAGCTCCCTCATCTGCTCCTGCTTCACCTCCGATTTACCCCTGCAAACCTCTGCACACCCAGCACGATGTGGCGTTCCTCACTTCTGCCATTTCCTTCCTTTTGGCTGTTTTTCTCTTTTCATGAGTTTATTGTACCCAACAGCACCATTTCTCCTTGCTTCATAACTCCTTCACACTCAGCCTGCCAGAGACATCAGTCCTAAGCTTTGCCTCGATCCTCCGAGCGTGGTCAGGGACATCTTTTCTACTGGTTTCTTTCGGCTTTTTCCTCTGTAAAGGAGTCATGGCATTATCAATCTTTATCCTTAGTATCTCTGTTACTGCCAAATCTTCTTCTCCCTTCCTCAGTGCTCACCAGAAACGTTACCAGCTTTTTCCTGGAAATCCCCTGATGTCTTGTTTTTCCCCCACCCTCTGTTCTCCTTTCTCCTGCTCATCAGCATTTCCCCACTTGCGGAAGCCTGACTCGGGACCTTCTCCCCGTGCCTTTTAGCCTGCTGCTCGTCTTTCCCAGATCACTCTTCACTCACTCCATCCAAATTCAGATGCACAAACGTGCTTGCCAAGGCTCCCACACAATATACCTGTACTCCCTCGATACAGGTATATGCCATGGACACACGCACATGTCTGCGCTGCCAAGCCGAGGGTGCAGCGATGGCAATGCTGGAGGCACCATCTGCTTCATGAGCCCATCTTTTTTATGGCCTGTAAAACCATGCAGGTCCTTTGGCTCAAGGTTGACTTCCGGAGCTGCCTCCGGCCCTCGCCAGCCGGGGTTTCAGTACTTGGTACTCACTAGAGGCCACGGGCAGGTAACAGCCACGGGGATGCCGAACGCCTCCAGTGAGCCACTGGATGACATCTTGTCCCTGCCCCTCCCTGCCAGTACTCACCTTCCAATTGTGGAAAAGGGGGAAAAGATGTTTTTAGTCTGTCATAGTTTGGACGTCTTCAAGGTGAAGGCCACTTTATAAATTTACGATGGAGTACTAGTAAATTGGTGGGAAGGAAGACTGAGAAGCGTAAAGGACTGAAGAAGACAATCCTGCTGTTCTGTTTGCACAGCTAATGACTATTTACTCCACTTCACGCACAACCTGCCCCATTTTACCCTGTTTGGACGCCTCCAAAAGCCTGGCAAAGACCTGCGTGCCCCAGTTCAGACACCTCTAAACCCAGTGGTCTCTCTCTGGGTTTGTGATCCTGCTGCCTATTCCAGCTGGAAGCTGCAGCTGGACCCTCTCTTGGACTATCTAGATTCTCGCTTTGAGTTTATACTGCAACAAATACCAGAAAAAGTGCTCTAGGACAACACAGATCTGTGTCAGGGTTTGGCAAGAACTAGCTTGCATTTGTGTTCGTGATGTGGCACTTCATATATGCCTGTGCATCGAGAAGAAATTACTTTAAGAGCCTGTGTATTCCTCAATATATACATGGCTACTGAGCATTCGACTTCCACCCGAGGGAAGAAAACGTTTGAAAGTGAAGGAGAGATGGTGAAATGGGGTTCTAGTGTACAGCTTCAATTTTACATAACCAGCTTAACAGAAGTCTTAAAATAAGATTCTTTGTCTCTCAGACATTTCTTATTGCCAGCAACACCTTGTGGTCCTCAAATTGGTAGGCTAGACTTAAAATCACGACAGCGGAGGAGAGCATCTGTTGCAGGCACCCTGATATACGTTCCACCTTCCATCATCAATACAAACATACAGAGAAAAATTCAGAAAAAATTCTTATGTCAGGACGTTTTCTGACACAAGGGACACATTGTTATGGGAAAAGGAACATTGAGAAATAATTTAAAACAGAGGCAAATAAAACAAAACTCCAAAAAACAAGCCACCCCCCTGTTTTTCACTTCCATGGTCTGTTCAATAACAAATTTGAGTCATTTAGCTTCAGAGCACCAGGCACCTCTTTCAGGTGGAAAGTCAGTTGGTTCCAGACAGCAGTTTTGTTTTGGGGAGATAAACTTCTTTTTCAGCTACTGAATTGCATTTGCAAACACAGCACGGCTGAGGCTTCCCTTGGGTTTTTACTAAAGTTGGTTTCTTTATATTCCACTTGAAGGTTACAGGCAAAACATTTCCACTGCTGCATTAGCGTTGGCGCAGTGCCCCCGAGCGCAGGTATCGGTACTACTGCCCACCTGGACAGGCCTCCAGGAGGCGACCAGCATTTTAAGGACCAGGCTAGGCTGGCCAAGCCTGCTCAGAAGAGGTTTCAAGCCCTGCGTTTTTCAGCACCTTGAATCATACCGGTGCCTTCAAGCCCATGCCTGCCACACACACAGTCTGCAATACAAATGGCAGGAAATTCTGGCTCGGTGGCTAAAGCAGAGCCAACGCTACTGCCCACTAGGCACAGAAGTCATATTCCATTTCATTCAAAATCAGAGAATTTTATAAACACGAATACGAGCACAAAGTAGCTCCCTAGTCCACAGATACTTGGAGAAATATAGTTTAAAAATAAATAAACAAATAAAAGTGGTTCAACACTTGCAGAAAACAGGACTATTGCAAACCACCACTGCTGCTTTCTCTTAACTATGGTTAATGAATACCATTCGAGTTCCAGAGCTGCAGAATTGTATCCTTCTGATCTCACAAGCTTTATTTTCTTACTTTCCCAAGCACATTAACAATTTCTTTTAAAAAAGTACCTAGTAAGCTCTACTGATCTATTGATATCAATAACTCCTTTTAGTCACACACAGTGAAATGTCTTGCAAAACCGAGACACGCCTGCATTGTACAACCCCTAACCAGACAAGCAAGAAGGTACGCCCCGCACGGCTCCTTTGGTAACCCCCAGGATCCCAAGCAAACACATTTAAAATGCATTTAAAAATGTGTTTTAAATGTGTTGCAGCTCTACGCTCAATTCCTCTAATAACAGCGCAAAGACCCCTAGCAAGCAGAATTCTCTTCACGAATCAATGCAAAGGTATAAAACACGAACTAAAGCCCGTCGCAGCAGTCCTCAGAGTGCGCTACCGTAACCGCTCCTCAGAGCGCAGCCTACCAGGCGAACCGGAGTAGACACTTCCCATAGCGGCTCCCTGGCAGACCGAGGAGTGCCACACAGGCACACGTGCCAATGCTCCTTGTTTCACAGCCTGCCAAGGTCTCAGGCAACAGTGCTGCTACCTGATCACAGCACACACAAATTATCACTGAAGATGACTGCCAATCCTAAGGAAAAAAAACAAAAAAACAAAACCAAGAAACTTCTAATCCAACTCAATTCTGTTTTTAGTTCTCAGTTCTGTTTCTTAGGATTCATTTCGTTTTAAGGAAAAATATTTTCTGTGTGTATTACAGTTAACCTGAGCATAAAAAAGTAATACTAATTTTCATATGAGGCTTACTGAAAAGGTACATTTTTAAAAACAAAATTCTGAAACCCGATAACATCTACCATAGTGCTGATTTTGGAGATACACTGGGTTAAATAATGGCTATATCTGGACAGCATTTTCAAAAGCATTAATTGTTGATTAACACTCAGCATTGTTTCTGCAGTCAATGGAAGGACCATATTGCATCCTATGACCTGAATATTATATTAATTCTGACTTCGGTAGATCTGCAGAGTTTTTTGTTTTTGTTTTTTTTAATTTTTTTTAATGTTTCTTTAAATCTGAGCTTCTCCTCCAAACTGTCACTTATAACCTAGACAATATCAGAGGTTTATTTTTAAGGCTTTTTTTTTTTTAATTTGTCAGTATTCTTATTCACGTCTAATAACTTTTTATCTGCTTACTTCTAAAAAGCCTTAAAAGAGGCATTTTTACATTTCAAACAGAAACGTTGAAGTACAAGGCTGCCTTTTACTGCAGCGAGGCCTGACAGATGCTGCTTTCACAGCTAACCCCTCCTCCATTAATAGTTCCACAGTTCCTTAAGATATGAGAAGCATTACACAGCCTTGTTACACTACAGCATGTTTTCTCCATTGATAATGTGCTGCACGCGTGGTCCAAGGTGATGCTTACTGCTCTCGGAGGCAACCGATAAACCGTTTATAGGATGGGGAGCCTGCTCCTTGCGCAGAGCTCCCCAAGCAACGGCTGGTGAGAGCATCTAACGAACATGGAGTCGGAGCACAGCTGGGTACCTAAGGTATGAGCCCAGTACATTGCGAAAGAAAAGGTACACAAGTACCGCACGTCACAGAGTCAGTGGTACGCACGTGCATTAGAGGCTGGTCAGCTGGTGGAGAGGGAAAAAATGTGCTAACCCAGGTTTTAGAAACCAAACAGATATTAAAAGCCCCAAATGGAAAGTCAGAACCAAAAGGCTTGGAAAGACTCAAAGTGTAACTCTTGTGATGAATCAGTTACACCAGAGCAAGGGAAGGATGCAAGCTAAGGTATAAAGCTGGCACCCAGAAATAGCTCAAAAGTCGATCTGAATGCATATTGAGGAGGTAGTCCCAAGGAGACAGATGAGCATAACCAAAACCACTGTAATCTTTCAGAAGAAAAAAATTTAGCAGCTATTACAAAGAGATCGAGATCAGGTCCTCTGGAGCTAGAGATATAACATATGTGATTCTAGTACCATGTTTTGCTACCACTTCAGCAGTGAGGCACTCACTAGCATGGGAGAACATTGCCTTTTTATTTCATCCTCAAAATGGTGTTGGTGATGTAGCTGTAAAGAACATAGGGCCCCTTTTCTCTGCTGATACAAAACACCAACATCAGTCAGCAGAAGCAGAAAGGAAAGGAGAAAAGCCAAGCACAGAAAGTTGCTCAGCATTCATATATAATTTTGCTGGCTGATCTGAATAGTAATTGAGACAAGATAAGCAAATGCATAAAATAGAGTGGTGCAGAACTAATTGATGAATATGAGGATAGCGAGTAGCTTTTAGAAGCAGCCAGACAAAACACAAAAATCCGTATTTGGAAAGTGATTGGTTTTAAGCTTCACAAATGACTGCAAGTGACTGTCCGTTGTGTACCATTTTCTGTACATTGACCATCAGTAACTGTCTCATCAACTAGTACGTATTAGAACAGAACTGACTGGAAGATACTACAGCTTGGAAGTACAGAAATATTGTAAAAATGTTTTTGTTACTGGTACATGAATAGGAATCAGAGATTAGGACATCAGAGTCCTTCATAGTACGAACTTCTAAAGAAGCCACAGTTTGATTTACCCAGCCAACACTTCAAAAGAAAGCCAACACTAGAATTTGACGGGAGGTGAATTTAACTGCTCCTGGAGGTAACGGGAGAAGAAAAGAGGGGAAGAAAGTTTCAAAGAAAATAATTTTCAACTCAGACACAAGAAACATGACACCCATCTCAATGGAGCCTGCTCATTCCGATGAAAGGAAGCTTGCAAGGTTAAGAGGCTTTCTTGCTGCTAGCAGGAGTTGTCACACAGCAAGGCTTGGGTAGGAAGCAAAGCATGCCAGTCCAACAGCAATATGCTACTGACTGAGAGCCATATTTGCCAGTTGATTAATCAAAGATAATCAGTTCTGAATGATCCACAAAGTAAGCTTTTCAGCATGTGACCTGTTAACTTGGCTCTGTTGGAGCTGGAATAATTAGACCTGGGAATCTATCATAATTAGACAATCCATTTAAATGATCATTGAAAAAAATAGCAGAAAAAGCTGCATTAACCTTTATAATATCAGTAACATGAATTTTTCATATATTCTCCAGTTCATCCTTAAATCAAAAGTGGGTGGAGATATAGTAGCATACATAATTCTCAATAATAAACATTTATGTGGTATTCACTTCTGACATAACAGAAAGATCACACTATGTGTGCATAGCTGTATCAATCTGCAATTCTGTTACCCATTCCAGTTCCATTTTCATTTACAGTATTACAGCTCAAAAATTAAGACAACACTCTGACCTTGTTAACAGGCTGAGACAGCTTGAAGAAGGCTTACTTTGTTCGCTTACGTTCCCAAACTGCACAGTTCAAACAGACACCACTCCAGACTTACCTGCAAGAAAACAGAATACAAATTTTGGGTTACCGCTTCAAACTTAACAAAAATCTGTCACTTAAAACTGAAAATAAATAATGTATCCCTGAGAAATTTCACAGTGCTTACAGTTAAAATAACTTTTGGCAGTATAATGAATTATTTATTTGACTATACTTTTTTCCAGCCCTTAAATAATTAAGATAGCCTTTTTTATCCTAATAATTTAATTATAAAAGGTTGCATTGCTGTAAGGCAAAATATAAAAGCTGTTAACTTTTTTTCCTCCTCTCTTGATTCCTCCTACTACAAAGTACTGTTTTGTCTATTCATGTAGTCTTGCTCCCTCCCCTTAGTCTTCTCTTCCCCTGCTGTTTCATAGGGCAAGGGAGTATTTTAGTATTGCCTAGAACAACGTGACCGGGCGCCAGGACAAGCAGATTAACAGAGATGGTTTTTGTTCACTATTAATTGAGCTTTCAAGTCGAAGAAAGGTAATGAGCCACCTGCCACACAGCAAACCTCTGTCCCTGGGATGGAAGCAGAGGTTCTGATCACAAAACTATGGAGTGGAGTCAGCTGAGCTTCTATAGCAATATCCTCACAGCAGTCTCTCTGCAGTTTTCTTTACATGAGGAAACTTGGGTGGAAAATGTTTGAGAGAAACATTTTCTGCTGTTCCAAAGCACAGTAAATTCATTAATGGTGGTTTAATAAGCACCCTGAGCGGGAACTCTTCTCCGATGGGTGGCAAGCTGCCATTCCCAGGCAGAAGTGCTCCACGCAGCATATATCAACCAGGGGTCTCCAGCAGAACCGGCTGCCCAGCATGTCAATACAAGCTAGACCTCGACCCACAGTACGCTCCGTTGTAAATCCCAGGACAATAACTACGTAAGCTGGTATCCTGCGAGAGGTCTGCACTCCCTTCGATGCTGCAGCACGAGGAGAAGCCATGGGCCTTCTTCAGGCCACGGGACATCGCAGCCACCATGCGGCTCCCACCCAGTGGCACTGGGCTGCACACGCCACCGCATGTCCCTGGAGACACTGTAGTCTCTAGCTTTTCACAGTAAAGCCTGACTGCAGAGACATTTCGCTAGCCCCAGATGGACATTTTCCTACCATGTTTCTACTAGTGCACAAGATCCGGCCATGCTTGCCACCCTCCTCAATGCTCACCATATGGTTGGTCCTGAGTAGTAAAGAGTAAGGAAAGCTTGGTCTGAGCCTCCTCCTCCTCCGTTTCCTCTTTTTTGGGTTTCTCCCTGAAGCACCTATCACTGTCTTATCATCTGTCATTTAGCAAAGGAATGAAGGAGCAAAGTGCAAATTCTCTGCTCACAGAGCAATTATCAACCACCTCAAGGCAAAATAAGGAGGTTAGCCAATTAAGCAGTAATTACAAATAATTAAAATAAAGTCTAAGTTGCAGATCTTTGTTTCACCATGGTGTTTGGCCCTGTTCCCTCTCAGAGGGGTAACAACAGTCGTCAGCCAGAAACACGACTCCCGTGCCCACGGCGCAGATACACGTGCGCTCTGGTTGCAGCCGGCGCAGAGCGTGCCATCTCCCCACGGCAGATGGGCATGCCTGGGCTCCTTCCTCCTCCTCCCTAGGACACAGCTGTGTAGGGAGGCAGGAGGAGACCACCGTTCTCCAGCTCAGACTCGGTGCGGGGAGGCAGGAGCCCAACATAGGTCTCTGCCCAGGGAGTAGGTGCATTCCTGCCAGGATCTGCCGGGAGCCACCACACAGGGGACAGCAACCCTGCGACAGGTAGTCCAAGAAACGCTCCTCAGCTGCTGTGGCTAAACATCTCCAGAGTTCATGAAAACTGGCCTAAAATAATCATTTATCCAGGCCTTCTTGTACATTGATGTGCCTGATCTACAGCATTCAGAAAGCAGCAGTAACGTTGCTTGCCAGGTACGTGTGACACTGCACTCCAAGAGGTTTCCACCTCTTGTTCCTCTGCTTTGGCTGAACATGGAAAATTATTGCCATCATCTTCCCCAAGGAAAGTTTGAAAAGGAAGATCTACTTCTGCTGCAGCTGCTTTCCACAAGGAATGAAAACAGGCATTTCTGGGATCTCTATTTGCAGGACCCAGAAGAGAAGCATGGTACACCCCAGGGACATAGCAAAGAACCTCTTCCACAACACAGTGCTATGTCAGACCCCTCCATCACATAACTTACTGCAAAAAGCAAACTCCCCCTGAGCAGTGAGAGGAGAAGCAAGAACAGCCTCAGGTAACCTTCACATTATATGAGATTTCCTTGTTGCACTGTAGCCATAATGCATTTCAAAAAAGTTGGTCTAAACCTAAGATGAAAAGTAGGCGATTTAAAATTAAGGATTTCAGCCTGAATCATTTACAAACCAAACATATGGACATCCTCATTTTGCATATACCTGAGCTGCTGAAGTTACTGGGCTAAAACATTAATTTTCTATTTTTACTTTAATAACTTTGCACAGAGAGCCTCCTAAAACCACATCTAGTTAGCTATGGAAAGGTTAGCTCAGCTAACATGATATGGCAATGAAATCATCCCTTATAAAAGATTTTAGGACGAAAAAATATAAGACTAAGCTCCGAGTCCATGGAAATTTGAGCCTATCTGGCCAATGCTGATATCTAGCTATACCTCATTCTTCTATTATGAAGGCAGCAAATTAATGCCTCAAATAGTGGAAAAGATAGCATAAACTGAAAAACATAATAAAGACAGGTTTGCAGAACCCCTTGATCTCTGATGTTAATTTGCCCATTCTCCATTAAAAATGTTGTGTCACATTATTCTCTTGTGCACTTCTAGGGTATTTTTTCTTTCACTAAATACTGCAGGAATGACAAGATACATCATGCCACTGACAGCATGCCAACAAAAGCAGGAGTCTTTAGATACTCAGGACTGGCTGCTGACACTAAACAGGAGACAGTCTGTAGTTGATTTTGCTTATAAAATAAAAAAAATATATATTATCTGCCATTTTCTGAAAAGGAGGATGTTAATTTAATGGCCTGACAAGCTTCCTCCCAAGTTCCTGCTGTGTATCTTCTTACCATTGCTTTTGCAGCATGCATGTGGCCATATTCTGTTTGGCCGTTGCTATGAAATTTTATCTCTCATTTCTTCCTGTCTTACGTTGACACAAAAAGCAAGATCTGTGCAAGAATTCACAGAGTAGAGGATGTCGGGGGGGAGGGGGACAGAAACATAAGCACATGCAAATCACTCCAGCAAAGCAGCTCAGGGTTTCTTTGAGAAACATAGAGAAGAAAACAGAACATGGTTGTTTTAAAACTCTCTGCTAGAGACTCAAGAAATAAAATAAATGGAAAAAATAAGATGAAATAATACAAGGCTAAGCCTTCCATCTCCATTTGGTGAAAACACATCGTTTCCCCCATTATAAGAGCTGAAATCTTCACCTAAACACAGCAGATACAAAAAGAAGAGACTGAAAAATAACCATCTCCATTCAATGCTATACGGAACTTGGTACAAGGAGGCTCTGCCAATGTTGCTTAGACAAACACTGAGTAATAACTTCAACTGGTGATGTTTATCCAGAGCCAGGATAATTTTTTGATCAATTGGTCATTCAAAGCTGAGCATTCCACTGGAAAGGACATCAGGATCTGCTCATATTAAGAGTGAAATATATCTAGAAATAATTACGAAAGTACTAGAAATGCTTCCCTCACATTATACAAGCCTTTCTTGTCATTTAAGATAGGTAGCTTTAATTAAAGAGATAGAGAAGTTTTTCACAGTAAAACACAGATTGCCATTAGACTGACCGGGTCAGATGCAATACTGGTAACACAGATTTTGGAAAATTAAACCAGTGAATTTTTACATTATCAGACAATAAAAATATATTTGTGTTCCATCAGAAGCATCTGAAATAATCAGTCTCTGAGAAGTTGCCAGCCCAGGTTTTCCAAGTCCAGGTTATCCAAACGCAAATAAGATATACCAGTGCCTAGGAACTCCATGTCCTCGAGGTCTCAGCCTGGCAGGGAAATAACTCATCTACCAACCACCACAGAGCTCCCCGAAGCTCGCGGAAGCATTGCCTATCGGTTAGGCTAGCAGACGCTTGCCACGTGCTTTTGACGCGACTTTGGAGGTCCAACATAAAGCTACCTGTGGCTCAGTTCTCCATCCACAACGGAGACAGGACTGCCCCGTCTTGAAGGGTCTTTGGAGGTAGTCAGCTCAGTGAAGTGTAAAAGCAAGGAATATTATCCCATTTTTTTCACCCTCCACAAACACCTACTTTAAAAAAAATTTACCACTACACTACGGTCAAGAGGCCATAGGAGCAGTACGGCTACAAAGTGCTCTCTCCGACAGGTTACCTGCTAGGTGAGTTGTTCGGAGAGACGCTGACAGCAACACAAAACACAACAAACAGCCAGGACTGTATTTAAACACTGCTACGGGATGTCCCCCCCCTCCCCCCCAAAAAAAAGAAAAAAAAAGGTAACCAGGTAGGAAAATCCAGTTTAAGACTAAAAGGGATCTTATCACCACCTGGTGGCTTTGACATAATTTTCAAAGAAACAAAAGCAAAGATTCAGTAGTCAGCATTAACTTGGAATTACCATTTTTCCCAAATTGCATTTCAACCTTATTATAATGGAAGGACACAATTTAGTATTTAAACACTGACAGTTAATGGCACATACAATTTAAACATCCTCAGATTCCTGGAGTCCAAGATTAATGAAAGACTTAGATCTTATGAACAGAAAAGGAAAAAAAAAATCAGTTGTAGCTTTCCTTGTTAAACCTACACTCTTCTCATGCTACTGAAATTTTCAACCACTTCCCTTGTACCGTTTGTGGACTTGATTTAATGCTGCAAGATAACAGTATACTGCTGCCCTCTGCTGTCCCTATTTCACATAAACAGAAACCCTGCACTTCATACCCACACTCTGCGTGGCTGCCTTTCTGGAATAAAAATAATGGATTCTGCATGAGGAAAGGGAAAAATGGTGATATTGATGCAAGCATGGGTTTATCCCTGTGAGGAATTCTCCTCTTTTCCTGGTGAATAAATGACTCCACCTTATGCTTTACCAGCTTTGCATATGAATGCTCAGATTTTCAAAGAGACTATCTGGGTGAACACGCAATAACCTTATGTGTCTATACATACAGACTTTGACGTCTGTATGTGAAATCCTTGGAAAATACGACACTCCTTCCTACCGTGATTTGTATTTGTGGCAATATATGCACAACAGCAAATAAAGCTCAGTGCATCATAGCAAACACAAAAACGAGAGGGGTTTCTGGCACACGCATGGATGCTGTACCTCCTGGAGGAGGAGCAGAGGTGGCCCGTTCCCCCAGGCCAACACAGGGGCGGCATCAGCCACCAGTGTCCAGCAGAGCCACGCGAGAGGGCACATTGCCCGTGCTCAGAGCCAGGCAGCAGCAGGCTCCACGCGGCACGAACAGGTAGAAGTCAAAGAGGAACTTGGAAGCAAGAGGCAAGAAAGTAGCAGGTAGGAGCAGCTAGAGCCCTTCTCATTTACTTTATTTTATTTCCCCAAACTCCAGCCAAAGCAACCCCAGGTAACGGCAGAAAACAGCTGAGAAGCACAAAGCTCAGCCCCAGCATGGCTCCGGGTGCAGCTGAGCTGGAGCAGCCAAGATGCTCCGGCCTGCAGCCCAGGAGATGCTAGCTCCAGCCAGGAGCATCCTTTAAGGCCTACTTCATATCACAGCCTTGAGAGGCTCAAAGTCAGGGTGTTTGTGACCTTCATTCAAGTGAATTTAATTTATGTTAAAACATGCAAATACAGTCATCGGCATTTTATCTTATTTTCATTCTTGCATTCTTGCCCTTAAATTGTACAGTATCTACCCCTGGGGTGCTGAGAGGCGGTAAGAGCTTCATAGAGCCTGTCCCAACCAAAGAAACTCTCTTGGGTCATGCCTGTCCTTAGTAATACCAGGTGTGTAAGTCAGAGAGAGCCTCTTCCAGTGAGTATTGAAGGGTAATGGAAAAAAAAATGGACTGGGGTAAAAATGTGATGGAACGTGCTATGAAATGGAAGAAGTGTTGGTTTGACTCTTCTCCCATTGACCACTGAATGTGTCCTAGATCAGGCTGCGAGGAGGCAAGAGAAGAGCTCTCAAAAATGAGAATATAGGAAGACGACAAAGATAGGAAGTCCAGACTGAAAACAGAGGAATACACCAAATAAGAGGACCTGTGCGTCAACACCTTCAGTGTTTACAGAGGCCCTTCATGGCTTTTGCGCCTTGTCCTTTTTGTCACATATAGCACCGGAATGACATCCAAGTCAGGACTATTTATATTTGTTGGTTGCATACTAATGGATGTGCTAAAGAGCGTTCAAGCCAACATTAAGGGATAATACAAGATTATGTGAGGTAAGACGAGGTGCTTAACACCACAATTACCTGCGGAACAACTGTTGGAGAAGAAATAGACCATTTAACCTTAAGTTAGAGGATGGTACTGTATTATTGCACTCTGGCTAAAACCAGCTGCAGCAGATGTCTCGATTTTGCCTTCTTATAAAAACATAAAGCATATACTTAAAGTCAGCAGGGGCTCTCTAATAACTGCCAAAATTATAGCCCCTGCATTTCTGAATACTGCCTCTTTGTAAAAATTGCACCCTTAACGCGACAGCCTTCCTTCTGTTTTTATATCCATGTTTAGGAGAGTAACTCAAAAAACAAAGCACTTGCTAAGGTATATACTTCTCCAACCAAGCAGTGAAGGTCTGCCTTTAAGGGACCAGTTCCTGGGTAATGGGCTCATTCTGAAAGTAGCACCTGGATATACACACGCTGCATTTCACAGCAGTTTTCAGCATGAAAGCAGGAAAGGCAAAAACTCCTCATTACTAGGAAGTTCACTATACAGACCGTTAAGACATCTTTCATGCACAAAGATAGCATGCATTTCCCTAAAGCATTCAGAGAAACTCCGATTTTTTTAACAGCATAATCCCCCTCTCGGCAGATGCTTTCTTAACAGCTTCTCTCCATTTATGATCAATTTGACAACCCCTTGAAAGATATCATAACCCTGAAGCTAAAGCAACTTTGCATTCTCAGGGTTGTTCTATGAAAAAACTGTAGCAATGTAAAAGACTGTTCAGAGTAAATTAATTCAACCTACCAAACATTTGCCAGTGGTGTGAACAGGCACCAGAGCTCCAGACCACAGGAACAATAAATAGTTGATCTGCCGTAAACACGAAATACTTCGCCACTGTGTTGTATTTCCACTTTCAATTTCCCTGCATTTCCCAAGAAAACTTGTTATCCTGTGATTACTTCCTTTCACTTTTACATCTCCTAAGGATACAGGACTGTTACCTCAGATTTAGAGACACATGGTAATGTGATATTTTAGTACCAACTACATGTAAACTGTGTTCAGGTATTGCCACAACAACTCAAGGATGGGTGTCTGCTGGTCTTGTATTTGCAAAGGGAAGCAAATCCATCTCAGCCAGCGTCTTGACCCTTTTGTGACATTGAGACCTCGGGATCTATGATCCACCTCTGACAGGTTCCCCTTGAGGTCCTCCTGATGGTAGTGGCTGCATAGCCAAGTTAACAATGCAGAGCTCTCATTTACCCTGATAGTCTGTTGTAAGCTAAGACTAAGGCACCAAGAATCACCCCCAACTAAGCTTAGCTTTTATGCAAGGACTGCAAAGCAGCTTCTTCCTTGCTCTGACTCCTTTAGAATTAGATACTCGCAATTTGAAGGAAGTCAGGCTTATTTTGTCCTTGACCTCTAACACAGCCCATGAACTAAACATCTTTAGCTTTAGGAGCACTCTCTGGGCAATCAGAATGGAGGGAAAAAAATTCCTGGAGCTTAGATATTACCCGAATCACAGGGCACAGACAGTGCCACAAACATGCAGTTCTTAGCATTATTGACAGTCCATTGCATCAAAGACAAATTGTCTTAGCCCAAATACTACAGGATTGTTTATATCTCATATTGTTAATCCCATTTAGAAGAGCATTCAGGCATATGGGTATTCCTTCTCTACTCAAAGTGCTTAAGGATATACTTGGTTTTCTAGCCAATGAGCCTTAGGCACATGTCTAATTACTGATTTGATGAAGGTCTGGGGATACCACAGTGATGGATACTATAAACAAACAAACAAAATCTAAGTGAAAGCAAAAGCTGAAAAGCGAGTGGATAATTGGATGCGTTACTCCCCTTGCAACTGCTAGGTCAAACTATTTTGCAGATTACCCACAAGTTGACACATTGCAAACAAAGCCACGCAGCTCACAGTTTTGTGGCATTGAAGGCTCTCCTTAATATTGCTTTTCTTCAACTAACCCAACACACAATCCAAGTCTTTTCATTATCGGCCAAGAACTTATGGCCAGCAGAGAAACAAGTAATTGGAGGCTGCAATCCCTGGAAACGTTCTCTTCTCACCCGCCCCCTAACTCCAGGAAAACTTCTCATCACACTCAGACAGCAGATGGGGGTGAAGGAGGTGGGCCAGCAGCTAGGGAAGTTCCTCACAAGCCTCTGAAAATCCATATACTTGAACAGTGCCTGCAACAGCATTTTTGTAACATCTCTAACATAACATTACGAAACTCTTCAGTAAAGCAGGGAGATGTGCCTGGGAGCTCCAGAGATGGAGTCCCGCAGGTCTTTGGCTGTACCAAAGAACAGATGGCAAGGCCAAAGCTTCACTCTCGTCCTTCTCTCACAGCATGCATCTGGCAAAAACTGCTTCTACAGAGGACCCAAGCGATATGACTTTCTGTTAGAAATGCGACAAAAAGTTAAACTTTCATTTCAACTAATCCTTCTCAAACATTACTGTTGCCAAGAGGCTGCTGAGGGGACCCCAGTCACAGAGACTGGGAGTGAAAACTAGTTAACTGACGATTTGTTTTATTTATTTATTAAAACTTTTTGATAAGGAACATTGGGGAAAAAAACAAAACAAAACAAAACAAAACAACCCTTTTCCCTCACCCAGGCGCCGAGCGCAGCACACCCGACGGAGTGATGCCTGCGCTTCGGAGAGATCGGGCAGTCTGCCTCCGAGTACATTGCTCCCTTGATTTTTGTAGGGCTGCTAGCAAAGGCTTCACAAGCAGCCTGCGATTTCTTACCGCGATTTCCTCCTTTCCTGCGTTATCACAGGCGGTTGGCACAGCAGCTGATAATCTTAACAGACCGAGAGAAACGTTTCTCTAAAAAAGAGTCGTGAGAACTAACTTATCTCCAGCGAGTTCACTTCCACTCTCAGTTTCCTGCGGTCTCAGAGGCCAGCCTCATTTCACACTCCTGCGCGGCTCAGATGACGTGAAAAGCGTTCCGGTACAATAGCATCAGAACAAGTATTAAACCTCCTCGCCCGATATGCCGATGTTTAATGCTCAGGAGTTTGGGGGGGGGGGGAGCTACCACATAGCAGCTAAAACATCCCCCGGTTTTAGGGGGGGGTGTTACAAGCTCACTGCAGGCAGGTTGCTCCGTAACGTACCGTAGATGCAACTCTGGACCAAAGACTGGGGCCAGGCCGGCATTTCTGCCAGCAAACATGCAGAAGAAACATTGCTTGCTTTTATTTTCAAGTCTAACCATTACCCGCAACCAAAGTTTTTTGGGGGAAACTCTGGTTCTTACCTTAGAAAGCCCCCGGCCTCCTTTCCCTGCCAGGGTGGTACACGTAAAGCCAGGATGGCATCAGGAAACGAGAAAGGCTCAAGCGTGCTGAAGCCCAGCTTTAGGCTCTGGCGACTTTAGACACCTGCTCAGCAGAAACCAGCTTCAGCGGCAGGTTTTCCGGCGCCCGCGCCCCTGGCCGGGGGGTAGCCAGGAGGGCAAAGGGCGCACCGCTGTCAGAAAGCACACGGCCTGTCCCGACAGCCGAAGTTGCAAAAAAGCAAAAAGAAACCCTCAGAGTGCTGGCAGGGAAAACAAAAATCCAGACAAAAGTGCATTAAAGCCGAAGTTTTTCCCTTCCCCCACAGAGGAAAGGAAGGCTGCCTAACGTAGAGGCACGGCACAACTCCTTCCAGCCAAGCTCAGGAAAGCCAGGAGCAGCTGAAAGCCAGTTCTAACTGAAAACGTCACCAAAAACGTGAAAGCGTCATCACCACCTGCGTAATTACCGACTTCCTCGTGCACCTGCCAGAGCGTGGCTTCAGCCCCGCCGAGCGGGGACCTCCCGGTGATCCCCCCTCACACCCTTTTCCAGTTCTCTCTGGCTTTTTTCCTTCCCTTTCCTTCCCGCTTTCAGTCTTTCCTCGCAGTTACTTCAGGCTGAGCCCGGAGGACAGGCCGGCGCTTCGGCGATGCCCGAGGGGAGAAACGGGCGCGCGGGGCGGACGCACGTGCGGCCCTGGCACCTTCTTCCCGCCACGGGCATGGCCGGGCTGAAACCCGGCTGAACACTAGATGGCAACCAGAAACTTCCTTAGGAGCCGCTCCGCCGCCGCCGTCCCGCCGCCTCGCTGCACACGACGGCTGCTGCGGGGGCCAAGGGGCGCCGGGGGCCGCGGGCTGCCCACCGGCCTGCGGCGGCGCTGGGGCCTCTGAGACGAAACGCCCGCGCAGAGGAAAGGGAACAAGCCGGAAAACGTCCCCCGAAACAGCTCCCGGGGCGACCGACGGGTCACCACAAGTAAGGGGGAGAAAGGGCCGGACGGGGAACGTCTGGGAAGCCTGGGCAGAGGCTGGGGGGCTGCTCCGCTCAGACGAGGGGAGCGCCCACCGACACGCACAGCAGCTGTCATCTAGAGAGGAGAAAGAGACGGAAATTACAATCTAGGTCTGAATTGTACGCTGACACAGAGCAGCCTCGCTGGCCGAAAGAGCTCCTGGGGGCCACGTCTGGCGCTGCGGAGAAGGGCGGAGGTCTGCGCTCAAAACACGGCGCAAAGCAGACAGCAGCAGCAACAGCGGAGTCTGGGGACAAGCCGCCGGGACCCACTCGCGAGTGGAGAAGGTGGGTGTCCCACGATGACTAGAAGAGCGTTCACTGTATTTGCTGCTAAATTTGGGGTAAGAATTCCCTAAGAGGGACTGATTTGTGCCTCCTTGGACTCCTTTTCCAGCAAGAGATCGTTGCTGATTGCAAGGTGCCTGCGAGTGTTGAATTCTGAGTGGAAAATGGATGAAGAAACACTGGTTTCCTGCTAAGCGTCTCTCAGTACACCAGCGCACAGCTGGGTGTCACTGCGAGGCAGGCGGCAAGCTGAGGCGCAAAGGCTCGCTGGGCTTCGCAGCGCTGCACCAAAAGCTACGCTCCAGGAAAGCTGCAGAACTGGAACATGTGTCACAGCAACATGCCTTCTGCAAGCTTTCCCATTATTTCAGCAAAAAGGGACATGAAGCAGCGTTTTCTGCAACTTCAGGCATCAAGTAGCAAGCCATTTGCAGACTAGCACTGTGCACCTCTGCCGCCCCATGCGGTGGCCCCTGGGGGACGACATCTGTGCAGAGCTCTTGCTGCTGGACGGTGTCAGCTCCGCGCACGGAGCGACAGCTCCAGCTGCGAAATGCTAATTTTGCCACTCTTGCTGTCAGAATAGAGGTGAGAAATGCCAGTAACAGAGCTGAAGAGTGCTGGATGCTCTTCAGACCATCACGCTGACAGTATTTGTGCTTACAGTGAATAGCCATAGTGCTGCTGTGGAAGGTCGGGGGATTTTAACAGACCAACAGTGGTGAAAAACTACTGAAGTATATTTGCATATACATTTTCCACATTTCAAGGTTGAAGAAGATAAAGAACAAAACTGGCACCAGCAGAATCAGCAGAGAAAAATCCAGAACACAAAAAACATGCAGTTCAGAAAAGCACACTATAAGTGCTTTTGATGAATAAAAACAGGTCCAAAGCAAAAAAAACAGAACTGCATGCTCTAGAAGCTAAGATCCAAGCACAGACCCTGAATTTATTCCTAACCACCACCTCTTTTTCTTTAACCTGGGCATAACTAAGATGCAATGCCCCCTCTCCAAGCCCCTCGGCTCCAGCACTGGAGATCCAGATTCACCTCTCTGCTCTGCAAAGGCCTCCTGAGCAGCCTTAATGTCACTCTCTAACACGGTGCCTCAGGTGCCCAGCCATAAACTGGGGACAACACTGCCCTCTTATTCTTCACTTAGGTCAGCTCAGGATTACTTAGAGCAAGGTCTCTTTTCTGTGTTTTATCAGCTAGTCTGTAGAGCATTTCTAGGTGCTTCCAAGTACTACTGTAAAACAGAATATGATAATAATTAGCTTGAAGCCATGGAAAGAAAAAGCTGTAAGGCATCTCATCCCGTTCACCCTACTCCCCCAAGGCAGCATAATTTATGATTTATTAAATTGCAAAAAAAAAAGTCACAAGGAAAAGCAACCCATATGCTTTTCCACCTAGGCAATCTCTAAAAAGTTTGCACCAATAAATATATTCCCATGTAGCAGATAAGAAGATGTGGCTTAAGTTAGAGAGAATTTAAATGTTAAATGTGAAGTGTGGGAAGTTCTTATTTCAGAAGAAACAATGGACTTTTTCTTTTTGTGCTGACATTAATTATCAGAAGGAGATAGATAAAAGGCACGCACAGATGTTGCCCCTTTCAGGGCCCGCATCATTCTGCCGTCGGCACAAAGCAACGCAGCTGCCACGAGCTGCATACTGCGACACCGGATATCAGAAGGGCGGCACACTTTTGGACACTTTTTTTTTGGAAACAGCTAATAACAGCTACATAGGGGTAACTAAACAAGAACAAACATTACATGACATATTATTAATCTCACAACTACAGCGTTATGAATAATGGCTGTTTTGGCTCACTGCCCAGGCTTTTTTTTTTTTTTTAATTTTGCTTGGGTTGGCCACATTTTTCAATTTATCAGTTTCTGCTGTCTTTACCACCTGCCCTCCTGGGTATTTTATTTGATTGCATCTATTCATGTATAAAACTGGGTACATGTCCAGGTCTCCACAGATGGCCCAAACTTTAACATTTAGTAGTTGTCTGGTCAATCCTCCAGAAGGTTTTTCCCAAAATATTACTAATATATAATCTGAAGGCATACAACTCAAGGCAGTAGAAATTTTTTTCTGTCTGAAAGATGCCTGCGTAAGTGCTATTTAAAACTGAACTCGGTGACAGATAAAAATGTCCTGATGAGGCTTAATTCAATATTTACTTATACTCAGACCCCACCATGCTTCAGTTGTATTGGATGACTGCTAGTTGAGCAAAATAACTGCAACTGATTTTGCAGTTTTTATTTTGCTATTAAAGCATTCTCTCCTTCAGCATTAAAGAGTTTAAGAAAAACGTAGACCTACCTCTAAACACAGAGCACGCACGCTTTACAAACAGGTAGGAGTATTTCCTGATCCAATTCCTGGCCGTTACTCCAGAAAACGGCATGTGTTGTCGCTCCCCAACAACCTCCTCGCCAGCAGGGCTGGGCTTTGCAGAGAGGCACAAGAGACACCCAACTCCCACAGCAACTGAGCTTCGTTACTCATTGCAGCCGCTGCTGCTCAGGTCCCTTTGTTTTCATGCCTGGCTTTCCTTCATGGTGCTCTCCCGAGAAGAGAGACTGATGTCTAGCCTGTAAGTGCCTTTTCCTAGAGCAAACCTCTTGTTTCCAGCACAGCTCTACAGTATCAGCGCCTGATGGACAGCTCAAGAGCATCAGAACAAGATGGTGAAGACGACGTAATACAAGCTGATAACTAGTATGAGACCCCAAAAGGCTGTCAGATTGTGCATGCACAAACTGTGGAGACACGGGCACACGGCAGCTTTTTGGCAAGGCAGAGGCACCAGGCACTGAGCACTCGTCACCAGAGCAGGGAAAACCGGCTCTGCTTCCCACGCTGGTAATGGGTTTTCCAACCTACCTGTTGAGCTGTCATCCCAGTTAGTGCCCAGTAGTACAGCATGATGGTACCATGCTAGTACGGATGTAGAAATACCACTATCAAATATGGTTTAAATACAAAAGAAGAGAGAGACAGAGAATAAAGACCACCAAGGCAAAAAAATAACAAATAGTACTTATCAGTATGTCCTCATGATGTTTTTGCTTGCTGTCAGGCATAATTTTGCTTGGAGATGGCCAATAACTAAGACCTTCCTTGCAAGATGGTATGCTTGGGTTAATACACCTGCCTCTTAAAAATTATTTACCAGTTTAGGCTTACTACTCTATTATTCCTGGCCATGCAGCTTTTGTCCAGAGCACATGCAGGGACTGAGCATGCCTTCCTGCAACACACGGTCCGTCCCTGTGCAGTGCAATGACTCCACCAGCACCCAGTGTCCTGCACTGTACCAGAATATGTGCTGGTAGGCCCAGGGACATCATTCAGTTGACTTGGAAAGTTGAATTGAAAATTTTCTGAAATATTTGTTTAAAATTCTCTTTGCAACTCACATTGTGATTCTCCCCTTTGAATCTGAATCTCCTTTGCTCTATGCTTAAATGTTTAAAATGCTGGCATCAGTTTTATCATGTAATTACTGAATCTTATTAGGGTAGGCAGTTTTCAACAGCAGTGAGTATTTGCTTAGTTTCTCTGTCTCATCAGGGCAAACCTTCTCCTAACTAACTTTCATAGCTGTTGTTTTTCAAACCTTTTACATCACTAGGAAAAAAAAAAGGACTATGATTGCAAACCATTTATTCAACTCACATACTTGTGGATTTGGTTTTGGGTCCCCCCCCAGAAGTGTTTGTCAGAGCAAATATACTTTCCATTTCCTATACTCCCTAAAGCAAACTTTATACTGTGATCCTATGTATTTATCCTCATCAATGTCACAAAGCACAGTTCTTGCTGTTAAAATACACACATTTTTTTTTCTTTCACCTAAATAATAAATTCAACGTTCCTTCATTCCTTCCTTTCTGCCCATCCTGACAACAATTTATCAGACCCATAGGAAAGTCTGGTAACAATTCCTTTAGCTTTGTCCCAACTACCTGGCACTTTCATTTCATCTTTGTTGACTGGGAATTCACACTGACCATACCTATGGCACAATAAGCAGATGGCTACCTACAGAATGATCCAGATCACGACCTCGGAGACCGGGATCTGAACACAGAAAGCTCTCTGCCTTCTGAACGCAGTACTGCTTTGCACGCCTGGAAGGGCATTTTTCACAGAAGTGAAGGTGTGAACATTAGGTGTCTTCTCCTGAAATACCTTGCAAGTTGGACCACGGCCAGAACAAGGTTATTACGCTTCAGCATTGTCATGAGCACAGGACTGCTTTTTCCTTCCCTGGAGCTTTCTGGCCAGAGCTGTATGCACAAACGCGCGGTGCTACACGGAGAGCAGTTCTGATGCTCACACGATGTGCTGGCACACCGCACGTGTGAGTACAGTTTCTCTGTGCTTGCGCGACTGAGGTCTGTGAGCGTAAGCCTCAAGGAGGCTCCTTGGAGCACGGCTGCTCTGACCAGCCTGCCGCAGACTTGTCGAAGGGCTAAAGCAGTTTCTACGGGCCGCCCTTCCTTGCTGTTGTTGGATGCAGCACACTCCTGCTTCATGCAACGCAGTCACACAGACGTACTGCACCTAACCCGTGCTCGGGACCAGGGAATCCAGGACAGAACACAGAAACTATCAACTTACAAGTGTCCAGGTAAAGGAAGGGAACATGTCCAGGAAAGTCTGGATGTCTGTTAGTCCTGTCTGAGAAGAGATATGAGCGTAAGTGCACCAGACACTTTCACTTACTCCCCGCAACATGGATGGTCAAAGGCTACGACACAAACATCAGTCATAACAACCAGAGCTTCCTTACAAGCATGGTGCAAGCAGCATCAGGAGGACAACCATGGAGAACCCACCACTGATTTATTAACAGCAAGAGATCAGGCCAGCATGTAGTAGCTACCGAACTCAACTGAAAAGAGGTTGAGCTACGGTGTGTCTGGGTGCAATCACCAAGGGAGCTAAGAGCTCTCGTTCTCACAATACTTCTGCTACAATTTTTTGGAAACAACAAACACACTTCTCAGAGGCTGCTGCGGCCTCTCCAGCTGTTCGTTTGACCCTATACCTTTAACGTAACACCTTACATTTGATCCAGTACAAAAAAAAGTCTCAAAAAAACCTTGTTTGCATTTTATTTAAGAGGCATTTTCTACAAAAGCCCTGCAAGCTAGTTTGCTACCAGCCAGTCTGGAATGAGCTGAATCTCCTAACTTTCAGGCTCATCAGTTTTTCGAGCATTTGGAAATACAAAAGAGTGAGTGATGCGAAAGGAAAACAAAAGGACAAAAATACACTAGCTATTTTACTCTTATTTTTGTTAAGAAACAGGACCGGCTAAGGTTAACTTTGTTTTTTAAATTAAGAGCATAGCTTCAAATCATTTACATAGTGCCTTTGTTACTTTACAAATCCGAAGGAATCTTTTCCCTGCAAGTATAATTACATGTTTAGCTGGAGCAGTGAACTAGTTAGTGCTGGAGTTGCAGACAGTTTACATACTGAACAGCACTTCTTTCACGCATCATTAAATTCACTGTTTCTGTACTTTATACAAATAACGAATGAGAAATAGCAGTCTGACACTTCTTGAATATTATAGTCCATGCTCTGCTTGCTTATAATTACACTTCTTAAACAAACAGTTTACTGAGCTGTTTCAAATACTCCCCACACCCAACAGCATTGGTTCGAGTCCTGAGCAAGTCAGCTTCTCAGATTTCTAACACAGGAGTGAAACAACATGCAGTTTATTAGGTGGGGGCTTTTCAGATAATAAAATAAAATTGCCCATAACCCTCTCAGTTAATTTCAGACATTAAAAGCTTCCTTTTGTAGGAGAGGGATCTTGTGGCTGCGTTCTGGGCCAAGTTTTCTCCTTGAGGCCTCTCTGCAGCATATGAGTTGGCTGGTGCTTCCCAAGCCAGAGGTGACCACCTGAAAATGTATATGGCTCACAAGGCACTTTCCGATCCTGTGGGGTGAAAGATACTGCCAAATGCAAATTCTTTTCTATCAATCAGTTTTACAGACTTTGAACACATTGCTGGCTGACAGACAAAATGGTTTTCATGATGATTATTAAGGCTTTTCCCTGTTTGGGGATGTCGATTTAGGGAATCTGCACACAACCCACTAATCCTACTGGATACTGAGATTATGGTATCTGTGCCAACATTTCTCTACCTTCCTTATTGCCTTTTTTACATTATATGGAAATGAAAGTTTAACATCTTGTGTTAAATTTGGTGATCTTTGAGCACCACAGATCTCCCCTGGACAAAGAGTTAGCTGCTGCCAAAGGCAAGGAACTTCTTTTCAGGAAGAGCTCCAGGGAAAAGAGAGGCCATCCCTAAACAACAGCCACCAGACTGGAGACAGACTGCATGACAACTGGTATGGGGATTATCAAACAAAGACTAGGAGATAGTCAAAAAGAGATCCTTTATGGACCACAGAAGAAAAGGAACAGAGTAAACTGGTTGCAGAAAGAAACTTTTTTGAGAAGAAGGTCAGCAGAAGAGGGAAGAAGTCCTGGAGTCCTTAGAGAATTCCCATTCATCACTGTAGGATATTTAAAAAAATTAAAGGAATCCAAACCAGGCAAATGCACTTGAGAACTTCTCACTGTTTCAAAAGCACTTCTTACGGCCTATATCCATATATTTCTGACAATAATAAACAGAGTTTATTTACTCTCAGGGCTATGGACCAGAATTGTGGCCAGTTTAAATAGCTGCAATATCCAAAATTAAAATTGATTTACTAAACACTACATTTGGGGAACAGGAATTCACACATAGCACATGGAATTACAATACCACGGAAAAGACCCTGACAAGCTATCATGCTAGGAGATGCCTTATGAATTTGACATAAAGGGAAGAAAAGTTGAAACTTGAACAGATTTAGCTTAAAAAAAAAATAATCTGACCATCAGCATTAGTAATACAAAATAAGCATTTCGTAACTCAACTTTCCCTGAGATAACAAAGACATTTTAGGACTCAGAAATACTAATCCTTAGACACTGCCATTACAATACATCTACCCTCATGGAGGCAGGGCCAGTGCAGAAATGAAATGGTAAGTGAAAAAGCCAAAAACACTCCTGAGAATCCTGCAGTTTCCTCTAATCCCCTGCCTGAGGGAGTCCTGCCTTCAGCCTTGATTCCTCTCATGAGGAGGCCCGTCACACCCCCACAGCGGAGCCTGCACACACTGCGCACAGCCTTCTTCGTGAACTAGCAAAGCACACCAGCAATTCCCGCACAGTTCAAACTCTCCATGGATGTGAGCATCTACAGCACAGAAGCTTTCCCACCCTCATGTTTGCGCTGTGGCAGTCAAGAGGAAGCAGCGGCAGAAGTGGGGAGGTGGAAGGGAAGAGCTAGAGCATTTTGATCCTGCCTTTACTTCTAGACAACCCCCTTACGGACAGACGCTCACCCTCTCTTCTAGATCAGCAGTCTTCAGGCCACAGAGGCAGCTCCCAAGTTTCGGCAAAGGAAAGCCAGGCATTCGACACATCACAGCTTGGGACATGTGCAGACCAAAGGCCAAACTCCCCAGAAGCAGAAGCTGCACTGATCCTGATGTTGTGTGGAACAAACTCAGCTCTGGAATAAGGCCCTCGCCAAGGAGGGTGTTCTGCCAATACCAGAACCGAGTCTAGTCCCAACACTGAAGCAACTGTGAACAGTGACAGATACTTTTGACCCGACATCCTCATGTTACAGATACAGCTTCACTCATCATAGGGGCATCACAGTCTGAGATCTGTAATACTCAGTGGATGTTTAACTTCTGCATAAGCGCCAAATGAACCCAGATACTGCTATGGAGCAAATAGGGCCTGCTCCCGATCCGTACGCTGGCCTTTTCAGAACTATAAGTTTATGGTTGTATTGGTAAGAAAACAAAGTTATTCCGGCAGACATACTAGTACTTACTAACAATAAAGCGAAGGTCGGTAGAGAAGAGTACGGTAATAAAACTTTGTTTGAAAACACAGACATATGTCCGAGCTTGAACGCAGAGCTAGGCAGTCTCACATGGGCCAAGTCCATTCTAACCTGTTTCCCTCACTGTACCCCCAGTCCTTCAATTTTTGTCCCCCATACACTTGAACGAGGGATTTATTCTCTGGTTCACTGAGAGGGAAAGGACACTTGAGACATTCTTCTTGCTCAGCTTTGTTATCCAAACTCCTGCCCAGTACTCAGAAGACCATCTACGAGGAAACTCCCGCTCATCCCAGTATAGCATGGTCAGCATAGAGAGAATTTGGGACAGAAACTCCAGCAAGTCTTTATGTAGTACACGCAAAAACGTTTTCCAGATTTTTCAAAGGCACATAACCAAAATTGGGCAGATTTTCTAACACAAGAGTAAAGCAGCAGCTTACCTTCTCTGATACAAAAGGCCTGCTAAATTTCAAGTCTGTGCTCCAAAGCATTGATGCCCTCAGTGAATGGTTTAATATGGGCAATTTCAATACGTTTTTTTCCCCCCAGACCATATTTACATAATACAAAGTACTGCTAATAGCTATCTTCTTATATTTCACTGCTGTGTAATAATCAGCTAAAATAACGCTCTAGCGTCCTTTGCAGACTAGTTAGCTGCATGCCCGTAATAATGGTTATACACCGCCTCTCGAGCGGAGGAACATCCTAACAGAGCTCCCTGGAGACCTCATCACCGGTTCCAATTTTGCCATTGTACTTTGTCTGTAGTTTGCCCCAGAACTGAGACATTGCACCTGGCTAGATGTGTACCTGACTCATTACTGTTATGCTCTTAGTCTTTCTTATGCTCTTCAATCCTTACGATACGTTGCACGATGAAGCTCTTACAGTGATGAAATAGGGAAAAGAGTACCATTTCTGTATACTTCCTAGCAATTTCAGCTTTGTTAGAGCAAAATTTTAACGCCACTTTCTATGAGTATTAAACAGCTCGGTTTTCAGTTAAGAACTGACTGTATTAAAAAGATCATAACCAACCCTTAAGTCCCTCGGGGGCAGAGACCACATCCACACAGCATCGAACACACAGACAGTGCTCCATTAAAAATATCTAAGGTCAGACTTGCTAATATTGGCAGCTGGGATGACAGAGGCGCTGTACACAAAGGATAGTCCTTTGATTCCCACCATAGCTAGTTCAGGTAGGCGGTTATCAGAAACCACCACTCTAGTGAAAGATCAATAAGCTTGTCAGGGGGAGAGAACAGATGTAGTCTCTTGCTGCAGAATCCAAGGACATAAAAAATAAAATGAAGATAAAGTTATTTTGCAATATTGAACTGGAACATTCAGCTTGGTTTGATTAATGGGCACCGTCAGCAGGGTTACGCATTAGAGAATGACAGAAGAAGCAGCTGTCCGTATGGGAGAGGGGATGGCACTTGATATACAACAGCATCTGCCCACAGGTGTGTGCGTCCGGCTCCACAGGCAAAAGAATGATAAGCATCAATAAATCACATTAACCTTGCATTGCCCCAGCAGAAGAAAGGCCTCTGTCTCTAGGATGTAACGGCGCTGACCGCCCCTAGCTAGGAGCGTTAGGAGGAGATGCACTGGCTCCTTCCCGATGCTTTGCTCGGATGCGGCATCACTGTGCCAGGGGGTGGAAACTTAGTACAGCCTTTTTGACCTAAGAGGCAATTGCAGCCCTGTGGATGACTAAATGCAATTAGTAAAAACAAGCAGATGTGAAGAAACATGGAAAACAACTCTCTGCCTCACAAAATGAGCTAATAGCTCCAGAGGACTTACACTAGCAATTGCTGCGGGGAGGAAATGAGGAAAAAGCTAAAGTGCCAGCAGATACAGAGAGCAGAGGCAACTGGCTAACTGAATTAGCGAAACAGCTGGTCTCGAGCACCTTCATTTAAGTTCTGTGTACAAATAAGAAGCCAAAAGAGTCTCTTTCTCTCTGCTGCATTGGGAATTACAGCTCACAACAAGAATGAAACATGGTTTTCAGAGTGACTAAGTGCACACCAATCCCCCCCAATAACAGGGGAGTAATTTGGATATCCTACCAGCAGATTACAGCAGTCCACCCACAAAGCCAATTCTGGAGGGAAAGGACTCGCTACTCCCATTAGCCTGAAAACACAAAATTTAAGCAGTTCTCTGCCCTGTAGGAATGGGGGACAGCATTCATGTGTGTGTATATACATACATATATGTTATCCACATTTCCAAAGCAACTGGAAGAAAAAAAAAAATCAAGATTTTTGACAAATAAAAATACATTTCTGTTTAATAGCTTGGTGTCAATCTGAACAGTTCCTGATAGGTACCAAACTCAGTAACTAATTCCAACTTTAAAAGACAAACAAAATTAAAATGTAAAATGTTCCAGTGTTCTGGCTTCCAGTTTGAAATGTTTAAAGACCAATTTGCCAGCATTTAACTTTCTCCCCCAAAGACAGGGATTCCCCTGCCCCAACACTTCAGTGAAGTTTTGATCAAACCAAAAATCTTATTTATTGGTTTCTCACTTCTTTTAGCTAGTAGAATTTGAATCTGTGATTAGATACCATAATATCAGCTCCACAAAGCTGATATTTTCACAGCCATGTACATCTCAGTATATGTCCAAGGAACAAGGTACACAAGCTTATAGCCCACCAACAACATTTTGTGATGCCTTGCTGTTTTTAAGGGAAAAGCCAGACTATGTTTTTCAGAGACAAAGCTCTAACCTTATGTCCTACAGCCCCGATTTTGCAATATATAATACTTTGAGTTTATTCTTCATGGCTGCTTTAAAAGACCGTATAAGATTGATGGAAACATCTTATGTAGCTCTGGCAGAGGACAAGAACTCTATTAGTCTAATTCGTGGAAAGGCTGAAGGCAAGATCTTCATAATACTGGCCAGGGTGAATATGATCAAAAAACCAAAGAGGGCTTGAACTGAGAGGAGGGAGATGAAGGCACTAGACACCAGGAAAACCCATTTATAGCATTAGGAGAATCCCTGTTCTAGATCACTGAGGGAGGCCACACAATTTCCACCCCTGAGATTTCTAAGAAGCCAGACAAATACTTGCTAAAGAGCTGAAGCAGAGTCAATCCTCCCCGGAGTCCTAAGGATGAACTAATAATAAAACCGCAGTTTCTTCCAGCTATAGCCTTGCATGACTTGACACTGGCTTTCTGCCTGGTTTGCCCTTACCTGACCTTTTCTGTACAACGGTATGATTTCCTGAAATGGGAGAAGTTAGTGAAGTGTCTGTTGCTCCTGCACAAGGTTTATTACATATTAAAATGCAGCAAAGGAGCACAAAATGACCAGACCCTGAGAGGAGCAGCTGTTACTACAGTATAAAAAGTGATTCACAAATGATACTCTTGCACATTTTGCACATATTTCTGCTTCTTTTTGTTTGGACGTTATTTTGCTTCTCAATATAGCTCACTGAATACACAGGAGACAAGTTACTCTTACCAGAAAAACCTGCTGATTTCACACTAAGTCAGAAACCACCCATCAAGATACAGGATGGCTTGATCAAACAAAATTCCAGCGTAGTGAAATGAGACCTCTTTCTCTAGTGCCCAGCCTGCATTTTGCCAGTGTAATCCACCAGCACCACAGCCCACTTCAATCACCTTTTTTCCCCCAAGACCTCCCCCCCTACACCCCAGGAAGCTGTCACACGACCCAACAGGAGGGCTGCCAACCCAATGTGTCCAGTCCACTGCCCCACTCTCCTTGTCCATCTCTGAAAGGCCCTTAGAAAGAGGAGGAATAGGACAAGCCTACCACTAGAATAAGTCCCATGGCCCCTGAGAAGACTGGACACTGCTGCTCTAACTCCAAGTCAGCATCAGAGTATCTTCAAAACGCCAATGGAGCTGTCCTTGCAAACTGGGGAAACAGCCCCATCTGACTCCAAATGGAGAGAAGGCCAGACGCTGGTTTCCTTCCTTCTCCAGGGCCAGCTGGCATTAGATGGCATGCTTTTTATGCGCCTAGTCCCCTAGCATGTTCAGTCCTGTCATAAGGCCTTCTTTACAAAGATATAAATTCCCAGAGCCTGCTAAGCTGTTCTTTAGGTGGTAGTTTCCATAAAGTATATAGCTATAAAGTACCTCAGGCTCTCTTTGGATTTTAGCTCTAGATAAATCCATTTTTCTCCGCAGGGAAAGAGGCAATTACATGGCTTGTAACCAGTAATCAGTAACTTCCACCTGAGAACCCTGTCTCTTGCAGCTGCCTCTTCAGCTTCCCTATGCTCTGTCAGGATAACATTAAGTAATCCAATGACTCCCTTTTTCCCAACAATGCTAGAAATGCTCATGCTCTATCAGTCGGATCTGATCAGAGATAGTGAACAGCCCATGCTTGCAAAAAAGATCAATGCATGTGATTAAGGAGAATGGGTGAGCACTGTTCAGCTAAGCTGAGGCTGCTGTGGTACCTGTAGGTGCAAGGACCAGAGCTCTCTTATCTGAGCTACATTTACTCCAAGGACTGGCTATACACAGACAGTCATTTTCCTCTTTGTGGAGCTGCTGCCTTTGCAGAAGAGGAGCACCCTGCTCAGATAATTCCTTTCCTTTCAGAGAAAAAAAAGTTATTAGCAGACTAAAAACACATTTTTCTTTATGTATAGGATGCATTTTCTTAGTCTGCTGAACTTTTCACTGAGATTACTTTTCACTAGGATGTATTTCTATTTCTCTGTCTCTAAAACAAGCTGCCTTATGCTATGCAGAGCCTTTTGTGTAAGTCCAGACAAATTTTAAATGCAAATATCTGAAACAGAATTTATATAAAATAGAAGCATGAGGACTTTCAAGTTGAATACCTCTGAAACAAGAGGAGCTAAACATAGAGATCTGGATACAGCCTTTAAACTTGGAATCCTATTTCAGGTGCTACGCATATAATCGTATTCCTCCATAGGGGCAAGACAGTTCATGCAACACCGGTGATTTTGTATCATGCATTAAAAGAGCTGTCACTTCATATTAAGAACGAAGTAGTCAAAAACACTCGGTTAGTTTAACTACAGACCCTTTAAATTATTCTTCAAGGTCAATGGTAGTAGAGCCAGGCCAGCAATGACCGTGCTTGACGCCACTTGAGCAGGGGGGTTAGATGGGGTGATCTCCAGAGGTCCCTTCCAACCTCAACCATTGTGCGACTCTGTGACCCCAGATCAATATTTGCACGGCAAGAAAAGAATTTGTGAAAACAGAGAAAAGGTTGTTCTGAGACCACCCATTTTTGCAGGGTTAGACCAAATTAAAGAGAATCATTCCCAAGGACAGTCTAAGATGCAGCTAAATGCTGGGTATCCCCACTTTGGGCAGACTAGTGCCCGGAAGCGTGTGTAGGAGTACTGCCAAATCCAAGTCTTCCAGCCACACACCTCTGCCACAAACCGCCCTTGACCGTAGGGGTGCCCCCTCGCTTTCGCAATGCCAGGGAGCTGCCCCAGCTGGGCACCAGAAGGTATTTTTGTCCTCTCAGACCCTCACGTTACAAGCTCCTGAAGCAGTCAGTGTGGTCAAGCGGGCACCTACCCTACTGCCTTTTCGATATTTGGAAGAAAAGCAGCATAGCGCTGGGCTCTGCTTGACAGTCAAACGTGCCCGTTACAAGGATCACTACAGCCTTCGCAACCGAGCTCTCCTGTTACTTCAAAATCACCCTTCACTCAAGCCACTGAAAAGTATGCATTTATATCATCCCAAATAGTTAGAAAAAAGGCACAGACACACCACTGATAAAAACAACACTTTCACAGAGTCACACTCGGAAGCCTGCTCTTCCCTCTCACGCATCAGCCAAGAAACTGCGGGCACTTACCTTAGCCCTGCGGCGTGGGGCTGCTCCGGCAGGTGCCCCGCAGTCCTGGCCCGGCAGCTGCCTTCCATGCCCAACACCCTTGCCCGAGCTACCATTCAAAGGTAGCCCCAGAGGCTCCCGATCCTTCGCTAACACACAGAGCGGTTTCAACGCTCCCTCCTCCCTCCACAGGGGCTATCCTCACTTCTTCAGAGATATCGGAAGAAGATCCCTTTGGCAAACAGTCATCAAATGCAGGAACTACCACCTATGAGGAAATTTTTACATCAAAGGACAGCATTTCTTTCCCCTTCCAAGAGGCAATATTCAAGTCCCTGCAAAAAAAAACCCTTGTCACACCCTGAATTTATACTTTGCATCAACATGTAAATTGAAGCTATAGCTGGCATTTAATATATGCAGCTCATCGTTAGCTCTTGATTGAGATCAGACAATGGCAATCAGCCACTCTGGGAGGGAACGGATTTGAACTGACCCTCATCATGTCCTTTTGCATTTGTGAATGCACAAGACGCAGCCTGATCAGCAAACATTTTCCTCATTTGAGCTATTCTGAAGGTCTGTTTTAGGAGCTGCTCTCTGTCCCGTTTTAATCAGGCAGAGCCGATACTCATTTGAGACTATATTTCAAGCTGGCATTGATCTGTTGGGGTGGATAAAATCTTCCTATTACAGTTGGTGCAGAGGGGAAATATGTACCCGGTCACGCTGCATGAATTATACAGTTCATTTTCCAAAGCATCGCATGCAGTTGGGAGTAAGTCTTTAGATCACCGTCTGCAAGCCATCTCACTGAGAGCCAGGCTCAAAGGGGAAGCGTTGCCAAATTAATTCTGTAACGCTGCTGATGGTGCAACCAGCTACACGCGTTACTGAGCTAAATTAATTTCTGCTGTAACTGACCTGCAGCTGAGGAACATTGCTTACTGGGTTGGGAATAGCTTGTTGGTTGGATCTGTAAAATACTGTTACTTAAACAGCCCAGTGAGCTCCTCTGACAACACATTTTTTTCCCTGAAGGGTTTCCTCTAACTGGAATTATTGATTCTTGTGCCATTAGACAGGAGGAAACCATCACTGCATTAGCAGCCACTAAAATGGTCTTCAGCCCCTAGAGTTTATTCCTTGATGTGCCATGGAGTTGAATTTTTTGAGCTGGGAATGTTCTCAAATTCTTTTTTGATAAAAAGGACAGTAATGATTTCAATGCAGCATACGCTCGACTTGGTGAACTGAAGTTTCAAAGTGAGCACGTGTATTACTTGACAAGAATGTCTCAAGCAATTCCTGCTAAATTCCGCTACGAAGCAGTGCTACTGTATTTAATATGGAGGAAAATACAGCCAGTGCAAAACAGACATCGCCAGGTCCAACATGCTGTGCTCGCTCTCTCAAATCTGCCGCGAAACGCAGGATCGTATCACTTCCTTGGGCTGATGTCAGACCCCCATTAGTGTCTGTTCTCTCAGTGAGAGGTCTGACTTGAGCAGGCGGCTCTACCAAATGATCGTATGCAACTGTTAAGATTTGGAATCTCTCACGCACTGCACTACAGAATTCAATTTTTGTACTTGCCACATAAATACAAAGTAATAACCACACTTGAAATTGTATCACGGCACTTCTACGTTCACATGTTAATCTGCGACTGCCTTCGCTGCCCAGTGATGAAACCACAGCAGCCTGCTCCGAAGTAAACACACTATTTACTCAGCCCAGATAGGCAACAGGAGCTAAGCAATTCAAACAAGCAACAGCAGATCTTAAATTCTGCTTCCCAACCTCGCAGGGCAGTAGCTCCTTCCCAGCATTATCCCCCAGTACTGTGCCTGGCACAAGAGGAATACCGATCTGTTTGATGAATATACCAATAACTCCAGCCCTACCAAATACTGCAACAACTCATATATATAAAAGGTCAAAGCCGTTGATGTCAGCATAACATAGTAGAGAGTCCAAGCATTTTTACGGACGGCTTAGCGTGCCAGCCTGTTGCAGGACGCAACTGGGTGCACTGGGGCACTGCATATATTACAAGTTTAGCAAATCCCTCCTGCTTGGAAGTGATTCTGATGCTGTATGCAAAACCAGAACCAAACAAAATTGCTGTGCCCATCTGCATTAAACCAGCTCTTAGGGTCCTCTGACAAGTGTCTCAAATCTAGATCCAGAAGATGTTCAGCAGTTTGAGCTTTTTGTGGGAAATAATATTTAAATTTTTTTAACCTGTCTTTGCAAAATGGTGATGTTACCTGTCACAAAGTGATTTTTACAGGCAGCTGAGGCAATGGGGAGAATCGAATTGTCTTTATTACTGGCAATCAAAGCTATATTGAGAACAGATTCCCAGACAGTTAATCAGACGAAACCCTCGCAGAAATGGTTCTTCTCATTCAAGGGAGATTACCAGGAGAGTAGCAACAGTGCAGAGCATGGCCATACTCTCAGCCCGAAGTGGGGTGAATCTCACAGGTGTCCAACTGTAAAATTGTCCCTCACGCCATTTGAGGAATTATGGGGGTGTGACTTGCAAGAATGTCTCTCTGCTTCTGCAAATGTAAATTGCTGGTGCTTGTGGCACAAGGTTTAATATGGGAGCTACCTGCCTAATTTTGGGTACTGTCTACCCTCCTGAAACAGCCCAGACACAATTTATCAGCATGTTGGTGCAGAAAGGACAAAGGAAGAAAATACTTCTCCTATCTGGAAAGCAGAGGGGTTTCCAGCAGATGCCCCTGCCTGCTATTAAGAGAGTTACTTCCACTGATCTTAAGAGATCCTGCTGATCTGAAGAGTTTTGCTCTAGCTTAGCAGCACACAACTCCGGGAATCCAGGGCATTTGCACAGTAAACATCTCACTTCAAAAATGAGTGACTGGGGTACTAATCAAGTGATCTCGTAACCTGCAAACTCATTTGCAGAGAACATGAATCCATCAACAAATGGCTTAGCTTCCACAAGCACCTGCATGACCTTCACATTAATTTCAAATTTATGGAGCAATTCAAGAAAATGTTACTTTCAGGACACGACTGCCTTTGCAAGCTGCAGCAGCATCCATACCCGAAGGTTCCTCCCCAATGCAGGTTCGGTGTATCTGGCTAAAGCCATCTCTTCCAGTATTGATGTGACCAGTATCAGCTGCAGTGACGTGGCTCAAAGACGAGCAATAACTATGATTGTTAAAGATCTGTTCCAGCAAGATTGTTTAGCAATTTACTGATGGTCTCAGAATCAGCAAATTGACCACAGATTTCCAATCTCCACATTGGAAGAGGAAAGTACTGCAAACTTGTGGAGCACACATTGGTGAAACTAAATTTCTGGGAAAGGGTGTACTGAGCAGCCTCCAGATCTTCAAACGCTGACATTTGAATAGTCTTCATTATTTATTTTAAAACAGAAGTTTTTCCTACGCGTGGTATAAAGAAACAAGTTGAACGTTAGCAGCAGCTACCCTGTATTTAAAATACAATCATGCTGCATCTATTGTGATGCTGCAGAGACACCCTGAAATGATATAAAACCAAAATTGAAACACCCATAAAAGAAATTTCACTCTCTTTCAAAAAAGAAAGGATTCTTAATTTTGTAGACAGCAACATAATTTCATGAAAAAAAAGAAAAATTTGGGGTTTATCTAAATGACCTTATTTGGCACAGAACCTGTTTCAGCTATTCAGCTTTTCTGAACAAATCTTCTATACTCTCTTGTATTACTACCTTCATTTCACTTTTGCACCTCAGTAAACAAATGTTTTAAATTTCATTCAGCAATTAAAAAAATGAAGTGTTGTCATAATATACCACCTCCATTAATAGATACCAAAGTACTGTTAAAACATAAGTTAAATTGTAGATATTTCCAAGATCAAAAACTGTCCAGTATAACTTCAGATGTGTAAAACACTAAATAGCACTTTTAATTCCTTTTTTTTTGCAATGCATGCATTATTTTAAGTCTACTTATCAGTGAACAGTTCATTTCTCTAAACGTTTATTTTATAACTCTAATCAGCAGACTTCACAAGCCAGATTCAAGATACCATTAAACCCCCATTTCACGTTCCTCAGGTCTGAGAGTAGCCACAATTTGTCTTCATCCCTTAATCAGTTGATAAAAGAACATGAGTAAAATCCACTTGGGCTGCTCTATGAAGTTGTAAGCATTTACGCAGCTGCTAAGAACTGGACAGCAATAATATTACAGATTTTTGCTTCTTATCCTGTGTTTCTCCACAGTTGAAGCATCTCCAAGACTTCCCTGGGACAGCAGAGAAAGGACCAGGGCTGGCGAATGGTCGAGACACTGAGGGACCCCCCTACAGGACGTGTAGCATCAATCTGTGGCAAACAAGTCCCTTCTCTGCCAACCGGAGATCCCTGAGTTATAAGACGATGACTGGGATATCTGCTCATCCGTTCTCACCAAGACAGCCAGCCGGAGGATTTCTGCCCAAACCGAACTCCTCCCCGGGTGAGGTTTCACAGCAGAGGAGGGGAACTCACGGAGGGGTCTCTGTTCTCGAGACTTTTAAAACCATTTATTTGAATTCAGTGAAGAAGGGGGAAAATATTCATTTACCTTCAGATCTTTTTTCTGCCTGAATCAAAGTGATCGAAGATGAAAATATCTGTATGTAACGAGGAAGAGCAGGGAAATTAAGCCAACTCTCTTACGTTAGTGCTGTTGGCCTCAGATTTCTAATGCACAGTCACCTCTTTCCAAAACGAAATAAATGTTCTCTTTTCCCCAGAAATGTTCCAAAGGCTCTCTTTTAGCTTCGGATAGGGTGCTAAGCATCCAAACTTTGACAGCTGATACACAACAGAAATGATTTTTGTCTTCAGCTAGCTCTGCTAAGAGTTAACTCTCTCCAGTTCCAAACCCCTATTAGATGAAATACATCCGATAAAGGATTTTTAAAGCCTGCTTTGGGTAACTTGTCAAAATTCCTTTACCAGTTTAACTTCTGAAGAGTGTATGCAATAAATCAGCAGGCATTGGAAGCTGGAAGATCTCTGGTGTTCCCTGCAGAAAAAAGTCACCCAGAAGCATAAGACTTTAAAAACCTGTTTTTAAACAA
Organism: Apteryx rowi; assembly: GCF_003343035.1. Taxonomy (NCBI): domain Eukaryota; kingdom Metazoa; phylum Chordata; class Aves; order Apterygiformes; family Apterygidae; genus Apteryx; species Apteryx rowi. Next base: position 1,432,278 of record NW_020448085.1, read on the forward strand.
GATCTTTTTAACCATGTCATTTGGCTTAGCACTGCATAACTTGCAGAAAAGACCTTTGTGGAAATGCAGCAGGATATTACAATTTATTCCAGGCGTAGAGGAATGGTCACTATCAACAATATTGCCTTCATGAACTATTAAATGACCTTCATGTTTGCATTACCTGACAAATTGCATAGCAACCACAAGGATGACTCATGGGTTATAATATTTTATACAACATTCTCTAAATTATTTGAATGTCAAAATGAATCTGCATTGAGCTTATGAAATTCTTTTCATTACCCTGAAGCCGGTGGTTCTTATGCATGGTAATTTGATGAGTAGCACATACAGTGAGAAAACAACTCTGTAACCCAGCAGATGTGTTCTCAAACTGTTTTTAAAAATTAAAGAATCTGACAGTAAGTTGCTTTCACTCCGCAGGTTCTTTAAACCTTCCTATGCAATTAAACACAGAGCTATATCCTGTTACAAAAAATACAGATTGGTCTAAACAATCCTATCGAAAGGCTCCTGTTCCTGATTAAATTCTACAGACCTTTTAAAGGGTAAGACCTAACCTCAGCTCCTCTCAACTTACCAGCTTCAGTGAGAAGTTTGCAGCAACATTAATCAGCCTGAAATAATGAGGCTGTGAGAGGCAGCATGTGATTTCTTTATTTCATCTTAATTATAATTTAAAATTTTAATGTGAGGAATTTGACAAGTGTTCAAGCAAGAAGAATCATTGCCTCAACAGCAATTAAGGTCAGGCAGGGAAATGTGCTCAATCCCAAAGAAAAGCAATGATTTTGTCCTGTACCAGCAATGTAATTCAAATCATGCTGCCAGGTGCTGTTGACAGCAACTGGGCTGGTTCAAAAGCCCAACACTCCTTCCAAAACTTGTGTCCTAGGTCTCCAGCAAGAAGAAGAACCTACCACGGGGCCAATTTTAGCAAATGCTGGGTCTTGGGGAAAGAAGCCCCAGCCCCTGGAAGGGAATACATTGGTCTCGCTAGTACGGAAGAGGCAGAGAAGGAGCTCCCTGTCCTGGCACTGGGATCATTTCTCCAAATCCTGGTCCCACGCAGGGACCTGGAGCAGCAGCCAAGGCCAAACAGTCTTAGCCCTAAGGCTCGGGCTGGAGGTGTCCCACTGTGGTGGGAGAGCGTCCCAGCACATGGCCAGCCTGGGCAGCGAGGACAGCACCAGCTTGCGGTTTGGGTCATCCTTGGGACTCAGTCACAGTCCCTGTGATTTCCTAAGCCCATTACATGTGTGTGTCCCCGGAAGGTAAACCCTTGCTCCCTAAAACAAGGGATGCTCCCACAGCATGGCCTAAAGCAGCCTCTTGGACACTCGGGTGGATTGAGAGCCGGTGTCATCCTGACGCCTTTTCTCACTTTCAGTACGTCACACTCCTTAAGCAATGTATAGCATCTTACAAGACATCTTATTCTGGCCTTCAAGATGCCAGGCCAGTGTTACAGCAAGCCCACATCCCTCTGAATAATACCACTTTCTTGGCATCCTTCAAAAAAATAAAAAAAATCCTAAAATACATGGGTCAGATAATATAGGATGTTTTAGGATGTTGGGAGAAAGGAGCAGGTGGTGTCAATCCAAGGGATTAAAGGAATTCAGAGACGAAGCACGTGAATCACTATGAATAGTGAATAACCTTTCACTTAAAACTCCCTGAGGATTTGAGGTAGGTAAAAGCAATGCCAATTTTTTTAGAGGTTTGGGGAGATCTGAGAAAATACAGGTCTGCAAGCCTGATGTAGAAACCAGAATAAAGACTTGAATTAGCAGCTATCTAGCTAAATGGTTTACATAAGAAGATCATCCCAGCTTATTTAAAGGGAAACCCTGTCTTACAAAGGGACATTATTGGAGACACAACAGAGGACTAAATGAGGACCAGACCGTTTCCTCGGGTGATCTGAGAACGGACATCCAGGCCTTCCCTCTGCGGAAAGAGGCCACCTGCCCTTCTTGCAGAGTCTCGAGGAGTCGCCACTGCTAAGGCTATATCCAGAGGACAAGTGACGACCCCCCTCTGGAAACCATCTGTAAAGGGCTAACAGAAAGAAAACAGTCATATGATGTCAAGTCTTTTCCCTGCACAGGAGAAGACAGATCTGTCTTTTGGCAGCAGATCTGTTTTCCATATAATAGCTCCTTCCTGAAGTGAATTTTTATGGGCAGGGTGATTAATAATATAGGCTCGAGTAGAACAGCATTATTCCCTGATAGCACTAAATGAGCAGCTGCCACCGTGGATATGCATTACTGTGTGTACTTAACCAGTGCTAATAAATGGGATTTTGTAAGAAAGAACCTTCTCATAGCAAATTCTTTCAAGAATGAATATGAACAGGAAAATAGTCTCTTAACTCAATTTGTTGTGACTCTGTACAATTGCACTGCATTTATACCACTAACACAAGAAGAACAGCCTTTGCTTTGATGGAAATAGGGTTTCCATCACAACAGCTGGTATGATGCCAGGCAGGAAGAACTAAAACTAATGGATGCAGCAGGAGGATACCTGTCTCACAGAAATTAGGAGGAGACCTTCAAATTGTTTCCAAAAGGCCAGCTGAACCACAAATGAGCTTATCTCAGTCACAGCTATGACCTATGAAATACTTTTGGCAGTGCTACCAACATTTCCGTAACTGAGGCAGCTCTAATAAGGATTCAAACCATTTGACAAATACTGTTGTGTACTGCCATAAGTCTTGCTGATACTTGGGTTAAGGAGCTAATCTGTGCAATTTGCATTGGAATCTATTGAGACACGGCAGATTCACAATTAAAAATCACTATCCCTCTTTCAAAATTGTCACAACACAGCTCGTCATTTCATAAGGTGAACCAACGTCCAGAGCTGCAAAGATCTGACGCTCAAGAGATAGGACAAGCCCAAAAGAGCGTAACACAGCCAATTCTTCCCAAGTCCATGTCGGTTTTGCTATCAGCATCACCACCTGGTCTATTTGGGAATTCAAGGTCAGAGTGAGATATGCATCTGCTTCAGGTTGTGAGTAGGTGGATGTGCGTATTACGGCTGTGAGGCTGAAAAGACAGCATTAGATTGGGGTGAGTGTTACGAGAAGCAATTGCAGTGTTTCACAGAATTAGTTGAGGTTGGGTAGGACCTCTGGAAATCGGCTAGTCCGAGAGCCCTTGATCGGAGAAACTCAATAAAAAAACTTAGACTAGCTCTAAATGAAGGAACAAGCATTCAAATCCTCAAATTTCAGAATTAGCACCACTTCAGCTTTTCAATTCATAAATATAACCCTGCCTGGCCTAAGGATACGGGAATCTCTCAGTTTGGTCCAGAAATAAGAAAATCCAGCCTCCAGACCCACAGCAGCCTGCATCACCTTGAGCTGCTCCCAAGTACTGCAACTGCCCTATCTTGTCACATCCTGTGAAGCTCTTCAGACAGCAAGGAATTCAAAACCTTCAGGGCTAAGTCTCTCCTATTGTCCATCCTATTATCTAATTCTATCCTATTTTCTAATTAATTAAGCATAGTGCTAGAAATACAGAAGATGCTTCCTACATGATGTACAAGATACCTTCTCGAGAATCAGAACATGAATGTTAGGACTCACAAGAAAAAAAGAGTGGCAATTTTTTTTTTTGATCTAGTGGAGCAAAAAACTTTGCAGTGTCTTCATGTGGAGCAGTTAAATCCGCCCTTGGCACACATGACACAGATTACGTTTTCTTGGCCCACAGGCCATCCATTCCCCTGGCCTTGATGCGTGGAAAGTCAGGTCCAGTGCAAGTGAGGAGCCATCCATTACTAATGCCAACAAGAGCATGCTAGTCACGTAGCACGTTAGGGACTAAAAGGGAACTCGTGTGTCCTGTGTCCGGTACCTGAGCTTTAATAACCCAGGGTGCAAGGATTAGTACTGGGGTTTTACTTAGAGTTCAGATATTGGTAAAAGCCAAAACTATGAACATTGTCCCCAGGTACACAAAAGGAGTTGAGGGCAATCATGCAAAACATGTCACGCACTCTGGCTTCTAAAAGCTCCAAAAATGTGGAACTATTTAACGGAGGATTAATTTACATAGGGGTAATAATTTTCTATACAGCACAACCACCCCTAACAATTTAACTTAAATATATAGAGAAAAGATAGGTTTGTTTTCCAAGGACACATATTTCTCCTGTGAACTTCACCCTCAAACTCAGCATACAAACTGAGCCCAGACTAAAAGCCTCTGGGCTCGCACTCAGGCTCGGCCAGCCGAAATCCCACCTCGGTCTGCCGGCCTGTGTCGCGAAAGGCCTGACGGCAGCCAGGAGCAAAGTCTGAGCAGAGGGGCTGAAGAGCCCGGTCAGGCTGCGCACCACGCTGCGGCGCGCAGGGCTCGCTGCATGGACGCCACTGGTGCAGAAATAAGGCGCCCGGGGACCCGCTAGGACTAAGCGGCAGAGAAACGTCTGCTGAGAGCTTTGTAAAGGAGCAGATCGCGTCTGCAAATGGGACTGCGCAGCTCCGGGCCTGGGGAGATCTATTTTTAAAGGCTTTTCTTAACATCTTACTTCTTAAAACCGTTATCTAGTGACCACAAAACATTTTATCGGTCTCATTCTTTGTGCTTTAAACAATCACTCTTTGAAGCGAGATTCTTTCACTGTCCCTTAATTGAGGTACTTGAAACTTAAACAGCCAGCTTTGTGCAGCTGGATGCAAGAAATGCAGCTGTGTAAATAGGGACATTCACTTTGCTCAGAAATACCTTACCTTTACTGGACTAAAAATAAAAGTGCTGGGGCTCAGAGTCCTGTGGTTGAAACCACAGCAGTCTAGATTACGAGAAAATGTTGTGCATCATTACCACACCAGGTCCAACACCAAATTAATGCACCCGACATTATACTTGAGCTCTCACAATTTGCGAATGCCTTTTAAATATGGACAATGCAATGGAACGACTGTCAGCTCTTCCATGCTTTCTTTGCATTGTTTTATGTCCAATGAATAAATGCAACCCTCCTACTGCATAACTTGGGGGGAATTTCAAAAAAGCTTAGCAAATTGTCCTGCAGAATTCATTGAACTTACTTAAAATGCATTATGCACAGAAAATAGCTCAGAGGTTCTGACGACATCACTGGAAAATATGTCTTAAGCATAAAGCACTTAAACTGCTCAGTTGTGTTTGTGATACTGATTGAGGGTTTCACTGTTTCAAAGGGACCAAATTGGCTTGCTTCTGCCCAGAAAGGACATTTATGTAAATGAGAATTAATACACAAAAATCCAGCCTGGGCTGTTTATCGTAGAGATGGCAATTACACAATAAAATTAACAAGCTAAGAGCAATTTGAAGCACATAACACAAGCTCTCACCTGCTGTTTAACACATAACTATCGTTAAACTGATGTGCCCTGGGTTGACTCGGCTCGACCCAGCAGCCCAGGTGAGTGCAAAGGTCCAACCAGCGCGGAAGGGTAGTGCTTTGCCCCAAATCTGTGCAAATAGGTGCAAAGGGTAAATCGCACCCAGCCAGCATTGCTGTGACATCCATGCACTCAGACCTGGAGAGCGCTGGGGAGGGTCATGAAGTATTAGTTCTTCTCATTATCCTACAATCTAAATCTAGCGAAAAGCAAACGTCATTTTGCAACAAACGTGGTTTAAATAAACCATCAGCACTAATTTCTCATACACGAACACTCTTTCTTCTTAAGGTGTCCACTGAGTCCATTAGAGACTCCACTTACCTGGGCTTGGCACAGTTTTGGGTGGGCAAGGCTGAAATCCAAGTTGCCAAGTGCAGGTGTACTAAAAAATCTTGAATACACAAGTTTTGTTGAAGATGTAGCTGGTAATCTTCTTGTGAAAAGCTTTCAGCGGAAAATGTAGTTTCTATAAACCTACTGAAATCAAACACGTTGCTTAGATCTATTTTCAATCCAACTTCCATCATATTCATTGCAACAAGCACAGTAAATATCTTAAGGATTTTAATGATGATTTTCACAGTTAGGTCCACTTTCTATGTAGGGTGACTCAGGATCACATAATAAGCAGTATTTTAATGATCTAGTCCCCAAAGACATGCAAGTATTTCATCTTTATTTCTTTTTTTACTAAAGCTGTACTTCAAAGTGAGCCATTCCTCTGTTACCCAAAAACCTGGCTGTTAGTTCTCGGGAGCAGGGAGTGATTCATATCTGAATAGCCGTCTCTTGTTTTTCATCTAACGAAAATACAGGAGGTCACACTACAGGGCACAGGCTGCACGCTGGGAGAGGGTCCTGCAGGAGGCCCAGCCACCGAGCTCCCTCCCCAAACGCTGTCACCTGGTGCCACGTCTCCCCCTCTCACTCGCGCCACGCTCCGCGGCTTGGCGGTCCTTCGACCCGGCTGTGCCGCGGCACCCGGCCGCGGGTCCCAACGCAGTTCACACGTGGTGGCAGGGAGGTTTAAAGCAGGTGGGTTCGCAGAGCGGGTGGTGCTCAGCATCGCATGAAAAATCTGGAAAGCACCTGCAAAGGCCGGGAGGGTTAGCTGTCCCCAGGACAGTACTGCCCACAGCATATCAGAGCAATTCGCGTGTTTTATGCCCTTCGCTCCTCTTACGGCTCTGCTGCTATTTTAAAGTCATTACCCAGGAGCTAAAAGGTCGTTCTTTTAAATATGAAATTACAAGCTCCATTATGGCAGAAACTTATGGAAAACAGGGTGCACAGGGCTGACTGAATCTGAGCCATTAAAATGAACGCAGATTTATTGACAACGGACTATAGTGTGTTTGCGTTAAAGAAACAGAAATTCCAGGGAGACTTATTTGTTGAGAACATTAGTTAATGACCTCTGTATTTAATTCTACCGTATTTTTTTTTCATTTTTAATGACTGTTAGCTTTAACTCCAGATATGAGATGCCTGCAAATGAATTAGTAGGTTCCCATGTGACCAATCCCTTTACCTTATCTATATTTTGAGTCTGAGGTAGAAGACTTTGAAATATCCGGGAAATGAATCTCCCAGCTCCCCCTCCCATATACTTTGTAGTGTAACAGTAGTAAAAAATATTCAGAGAAATTGCTGACACATTTGGATATATCTAATTTGATGGGAAACCTCTTCTGTACAGGATCTCCTACACACATTAGTGGGCAAACAGTGTGAGACCAAAGCCAAGTACTCTGACCACTTCCCCAGCCAGCTGCAACCTGAGACCCCACATACCCCTCTGAAGCAAAATAGTATTTTTTTTTTTTGTAAAAAAACCCTCTGAAAGTAATACAAGAATGTGTTCAAGTGAAAACTCTTTCTGTCTTTCTCTAAGGAGATTACCACTCCATGGGATCGAAAATGTGTGCTCCAGAGATCCTGGACGCTATACTGTCATGAGTTTTAACTCCGTAAGTGGATGTAAAGGCAACTCCCACTGGACAAGGACCATTTGCTTAGAAGGTGGGCGATGGGACCAGACCCTGCCTCCATTGCAAAGTCAGGCCGCAGAAACCAAGGGCAGCCCCTCCGAAGGCGGCGTGGGAGAGGGGTCGGCGTGACACCTCCTCTGCGGCGCTCGGAGGGTGCCTGCCCGAATAACCCTGCTCCCAAGAGAAAAAGAGAAGCGTGGGATTGATTACCATGTGCAAATATCTTTCTGCAACAGAAAGGTATAGAAATATTTGGGGCAGACAAATGTTATTGTATGATGATGTTCCAGTAATTCAGTCTTGACCTTTTTTGTAATAAGAATACATGAATGTTGATGAAACATAGCCTTTCCTGGGAAAGGTTAAATAATAGATTTAAATAACTTAAGAAAGAACCAGAAATCCTGTCATTTCACTTAAAACGACATGAAAATTGAGACTGGCCTGATTTACATGCAGGGAAACCTTGCCCTTTTATAAAATTGCCCTCCCTGGGGATGGAGCCGACTTGGCACCTTGCAGCACTGGCGCTGACATCCTCGACAGCAGCAGGAAAAGCTCTGTGCCCGGGCGTACCCTTTTAGTCCAATTATCACCCGAGAGTGGCAGCTCCACGAATTTTGGACGTTCATTCCCGCGGCGAGACAGACGCTGCCGTCCTCCGGCAGCGGGGGCAGCGAGGGGGCTGCCTGCCCACGGTGTCTGCCTGCGTCTTGCCAGACGGGGTCAGCAGCACCCAGCGACGCCGGGGTTTCCAACCGGCAGCCCCGCGCAGCAGCACAAATCGCATCCACGCAAGTGTCAAGCTCCTTTTTTGCCAGTATATCGTATGTGTTTTAGCCCAACACGTTAGCTGGGCTTCTCAAGACAATGTCGCCAGGAAGCACTTTTTTTTGGATTCTAGCTTGCGGCACGGACCACATTAAAAGGCAGTAATTCTCCCACATTTAAGCATGCTTAAAAGAACCTTGTATTTTATTCAGAATCAACGTTAGTGGTTTTGACTCTGCCACAATGTTGGTTTTCTCCTTCCCTACCCTGTACCAGCACCGAGGCGTCATTAAGAGGAAGCACGCAGGTGTCGCAGAGGCAAAGCAGGTCGGCGCTGCTGTAACTATTCCCAAGCGGGTTTCCGTTTCAACAGTTGAGCACATGTAAAGAGCAGTTCGCTTTGGGCCTTACAAATCTGATTAGCTTACACCATCAGGCATAGTCTTAAAAGCCTTTCCCATTTACCGCCTACTGTTCCTCCTGTTAGCAAATCTTCCAGCACGTTTTTGTCACTCGACCTGCCGTGCACTCACTCAATATGCTTATCTCCATGATTTTAAAACAGCAGTTCTCCTTTCAAAACATTTTCCATAAAACAAAACCTTTAAGGTCACTGCAACTACTAGACTTACTAAATCCCAGTACCATCGTGCCAACCCTGCACAACACGCAGGGACAATCTTGCCTATCTTGATCTTCTGAGTACTAACCAGCTAGTCTCTCGTTCTTCTTGAGACAGTCTTCCCTTCTCATAGGCCTTTTTCACTGAAATTGCTGGATTTCCCTCGGGGCACGGAGCTGAGACAGAGGACTGCAAGGCCACCACTGACACACGGCAATAGTCTTTGGTGCAGCTCCGGGATGGCGCTGTCCGCTGAACCGTTCCCATATCAGGATTCCTCGGCTCGGCCCCTTTCGTGCAGGCAGGCAGGCAGACACGTGCTTTTGGAGCATCTGAGACACCTGAAAGTGGCTGGAAGCTTCACAAAACTGCTGGGAGAGAGGGACATGCCCACAGCGCTATTTCAGTCGCTGCAGTCGAGGCGGGTCTGACCCAACTTCTCAGCACCAGAGCCATTTGCAGGTTCTCCCTCACACCAACTGCTTCGATAGGTGCTAGGTACAGCGGAGCAGCTCACTCTGTTTACATAAAAAAGTATTAATGTGGCTTTTAAATGATATTGATTAAGGTATAAAATGCAATTTACAGTTCCCTATACTGCTGCTGCAATTAAAGGACACCTCATCCTAAGGAATATAATTGCTTCAAGAATTGGCTGTTGAGTTTAGTTTTTAGTCTGTCTTCACAGCTCCTGAGTTTTCAGCTATTTATATATATGTATATAAAATACCTTTTTTATATATATAAATACCAACATAAACATACACACACAAGCATTTCAAACAGCCTAAATTACTTACGAAAGACATTGAACATTTGCCTTTTCTGACTATACAGTCCACAAGAAGTTGATGAAAAGAATAAAGACTGAGAGCTATGTACCATAAAATAATGCACCGCCTCGAACTGAGAATGCTACAGCTCTGAGCTCCAGCGTCTGTCTTCTCAAAAGGCAGATTTAATTACCAACTTGTAAGCCAAAACCATCCAAAGCAAATGTCTGCATTTGGATGCCTGAGTCTAAAGCCAGCAGTGGGCTGGCCGGCTGGTTTTCCAAGTCTCCGAATGCACGCCAGCACAGCAGTCGCCTCTGAATTCAAGGAGAGCTGCTCGGTGCTTTTGAAAATCAGACCACTTCTGCAGAGGCTTTTAGATAAGCCTTTAGAGGCTTCAGCTCTTATACAGGGCTGCACATGCGGAAAGCCCAAGAGTGACTTGGAAGAGTAAGCGGCAGCTACCACGAGAACGTAGGCGCCTACCACCTTTGAATGCTTTCCAAACTGTTGACTAAGATCTTGCATGGCGAGTATCACCTCCGAGCAGAGAGTCTCCATCCAAAGACACATGCCCCACGTGGCGCTTGCTGCCCCCCAAGCCGCAAAAGACCTCCCGGGCACACGGACTTCTCGGCCATGGACAAATGCTTCAGAAGCGCTTGTGCCGGGGAAATTCAAGAGGGACAAAGTGAACGACTCCGCTTTGGTGTGCCGTTCATCACATCATTAATTTCCATCCTTCACTGAACCTTGCATCATACCCCACACTGCTGAGGCTTTCATCTCACTCTGAAACACAAATTTTTAGTAATTAGGCCAAAGCTCCTCATTGCTCCCTGAAGCTGCACTCTTGCTTATGCCCCTGCTGACAATAAAAACTATTTTTTGCAGTACATTTTTCCGCTGCACAAAGCCATAGAGTTAACCTTGTTAGAGGCAACTGGCTGCTTTTGAAGGGTACTGTTTTCTGCTCTTCAGAGCAAATGACCTGGGAAATATCGACAATACTATCACCAACGAGAGGATGCCAAACTGCTGCTTCTACTGGGAGGCATAATCTCAAGAATTCCCTTTCTGAACGTCAGCCCAAGAATTAAACAGCAAAATGTAGATTGGGCTATGGAAAAGTGAGTGGAAAACTAGAATAACTGGCTTGCAGCTCATGGATGACCATTGCAACAGAGAAATAGGAAGGGGCTTTGCCTGGCCTGACGGGTGTGATTTGCTCCTTCCACGCTGACAATATGGCTGGTGCCGCAAAAGAGATCAGGGACTCTCTCTGCCTCCCCTGATTTACAAACGAAGAGTGACAAAAATAATCATCAGAGAAGACACCCACACAGGAGGAGGTCTAGGAGCTGGGTGCAAATCCCTTTCCTTGTAAGCTGTAAAGGTAATGACACGACGCATGTAGATCAGCGCTTGTGAGCCTCACGGAGTACATGGGTTTCCAGGAGGGATTTGACTAACGAGTAAGAAAATCTTCTGACAAAAGGAGCGAACACTTAAAAACTAATCCTTTCATATTCTGAAAGGGCAGAATGCCTTTTATTTGTGTCTTTGTAAAGCCCTTGGCACTTTTGGTGCCTGCGGCTCCCAGCAAAGGCCGACCCGAACAGCTCCGGGCGAGCGTGGGGGCCCCAGGTCCGCGCTGGCCAGGCAAGGCGGCACGGGGCGCGAGGGACCGGGAGCTGGGCCACCATGCTGCGCCGCGTCCCCGGCAATCGCGGCAAGTAACGCCACTGATTTAACCCACTGATTTACGAGAGCGCATCTTTGGTAAAGCTTAAGGGGGCTGTAAACAGCAAATGTGTGTGCACCATATGGCAGGGGAGGAGGGTCTAGTCTTCCCCTTCGCTCCTGCGGCGGGAGCTAGCTGGAACGTGGCACTCTTTTTAGCTCGGTTCCCTGCATTTCGCGTTCTAAAACCTGCCTTTTCCTCCCAGTCTTTCCTGCATACAAGGAGAATAACAGCGCGAGAATCTCTGATGCTAGTCTTTGATCACGACAAACAATTATGGCTAATTGGCTCCTGCTAGAACAGGGACACAGAAGCCATTCTGCCCTTTTGGAGGACAACTTTTTTCTAGGAGGCTGGTTTTTTGGAAAGCTGAAGAGAATTTTGAGGCAGGTGCGCAGTGGGGTGGAAGAGTCTGATTCAGCATCACGCACAGGACCTACTTGCAGCCCGCATCTCGGCTTTTCCGCAGGATGAACAGCTGAAGCACATACTGGCTTGGAGCACTTAATTTAACTTGCATACCAACACAGAAGAAACGATGTTCCCCACTTTTGCATTTGTGCCTGTGTGTGTGTGTACATACCTGGTGCTTACGTCCCCTACACCAAATTAATAGCAAATGCTAGATCACAAGAGGCGGGAGTCACTGTGCCCGGGGTACTCTACTAAGGCATTGCAACGAAGCAGAGTTACGCCACAGTCAGTAGTGCCGCGGGTGCAAGCAAAGCTGGCGTCTCCCTAAGAGCAGAGCTGGACTAGATCATGCCAACAAACCCTCGGAGCCTGCAAGGTGTGGGACAGGGCTGAGCTACGGTCTCTCTGCGCAACGTGGGCAGCTTCCACCTCGAGCAAGGGAGCAGCTCAGCCGCTTTGATTGCTCAGTAACTTTGATTAGTGCAGTGCATCACACAGCCAGAACTGCCATCAGGGATGTCTCCCCCTGCCACTGACTCCAAGCTGACCTCCACTGATCTCTGCCGTGCCCAGGACAGCAGCAGGCAGGCTACTATGTTTTTATTGCAGGTGCCCTTTTCCATAAGACACAGCCATTAGAAGTCCAGCTTGGAGTGCGGATGATAGCTGGCTCTGCAGTCTCTGGGCTTGCAGCAACGCAGGCAAGCATTCGTCTTGCCTGCATTGCTGCAAGCCCTTCGTCTTGCAAAGTTTGGACGTGCATTCAAATCTCTCACAAGCCAGGGGCAGGTAACTTCTTAGGGCAATCAAAACACGCAGAGAAGAAGGTTTTAGCTCATTTTCTCCATCTTTAGGGATGGGCAAACCAATCTAAGTAGCAAGCATAAAACTGTCACGTTCAAGCACTAAAAATCAGTGACATTAAACATCTCTGACTCCCTTTGCACATTGCTTTTCCTCTTACAGACGAGCAGTCCCTGTGCACAGCGGGCCAAGCAGCTGGGGCAGGATCCTCCCTCGCTGCGAAGGAGCGAGAAGTGCAGCTAGAGGAGGGCAAGGGGAGTAGTCAGCGCACACAGCAGGGCTACAGCACGTTCACCGCAAACTCCCCAGCGCTCATGCCTGCTTTAAGTGGAAGCTTTTAAAAGCTCATCTGTGAAGCCAATGAGCTGTGGTTAGAGATGGCTCTGTCAGGAGGTCGTGCCTGCAGTCTTAAAAAGAAAGATCAGCAGAAGATCGCCCTCCACGTTCACCCCCAGAGTAGGTAAGTCCTGCTTGGAGTCACAGCTCTGGGACGGTCCTGCCACACCGAGAACGAAAGACCAGGGGGGATTCTAGCGGCTCGGCTGCGGAGCCGGCTCCGGGCCTCTCCGAGGGACGCAGCGTGCAGTACAGCCCCTGGTTCCCCCACGAGCGCGCCAGGGAGCCGAGGTCTTGCTCTTCCCCTGCCCCAGCCCTTAGGCCACCAATACCACCTCTCCCAGGTGACAAGCTCACGCAGCAACATAAGCCAGCAAAATGCTTTTTAACACACTTCTCTAAACAAGTAGCTCTTGGCGGGAGCCTCTCAAGTTCAGAAACTGAACTGTGGATCCTGTATCTGAAACCTGGGGATGAAGAAGTCAACGCTGCGCTACTGAAATCTGGTCGGCTCACGGCCCTGAGCCACGTCCCCCTCCCGGGCATCCAGCGCACCAGCCTCCTGCCCCATGCCCGCCGATGTGCGCGAAAGCCTCCATCCGGGGAAGGCGAGTTCTGCCTCCTGTGGCCACCACCGCCTCCACCGAGCAGGACCTCTGCCAAGCACGAGGGGAACGTGTATTTTCCAACAGACATGGGATTTACACTGCCAGCTAATTTTTTGTAAATCACTGATGACTAATACGAGGGAAGGACCTCCCAGCAAGGCAGGCAGAGAGCACGTAGCGTCAAATACTCGAGTCAGGGACCGTAGGTACTATTTTTTTCTCAAGAAAAGGAAAACACCATATGTGACTGTACACAGAGAATTAGCTTGCAGCTAGAATTAGGGCTGCTAGGAAATCTCTGATCAAAACAAATGCCAGTTTATCAAGCCCCCACACCTGCTGCTGAGAGCAGCCCTGGCGTCTGGGACACCGGGAGAGCTCGGCAGCTCCCACCGAAACCGATGTTCTCGCCAAGAGTGTCCGCAGGCTTTCGGATTTGTGAAGATGAGAGGTTCGGTCTGCCTCAACCCATACCTGTCAAAAAACAGAAAAAAAGACCCAAAGAATCTATTCTGAACTGGAAAAACCTGCCTCTCAGTCAACACTACCTGTAGCTATCAGAAATCTAAGCGTGATACAACCAGTCTGAAAGCAGCTGTGAAAACGGATTGAGAATAAATGCAAATAAATAAATAAATAAATAAATAAAACCCCGGCATCTAAATTATTTACAGAAATCTGCCCCTGTTTCGCTAAACTGGGACGCCCCGAGGACGAAGGCAGAAAGGATTGTGGCAGCACGACACCGCTGCGCCCCAGGACCGCTGCACGTTCCCGTTCGGTGCCCGATAATTAGGGGAAGCCGGCAGGCTCCCGATTAATCACGGCAGCCGGCAGGGCCGAGTGATTCACTGCCGCTCCTGGAAGCGCCGGCAGGACGGGAAAGCGTTCAGCCACATGCCAAGCCAAGCTCCCGACAGAGGCTGCTGCTTTCAACGGCCTTTCGAAACAGTGTCCCTGTAAGGGGAAATACCATTTATTCTCCCACCCTGAGGTGGGAAAACCTTTTTCATGAAGAAATGGGCATTAATACCATCTTGTAAGCATAGCTCAAAATCCAGATAGGGCTCTTAAACATTTCGGAGAGGGCGGAAGAGATGGAGCTATATTAAAATTATTTATTGTATGTAGCAACATAGAGGTCTCTGGCAGTCTAGCAGTCATGTGATGCATCTTTGGTCCAGCTGCAGAATGAAAAAAGCAGTGGTCCTTAAAAAAGCCTGTATTTCTAGGTAAGCAGCTGCAGGATTAATCAGACTAGGATGGAAAATGTGAAAGCAATAAGACAAGAATCATCAGGCACCATTTTTGATCTGCAGATTTAAGTTTTAAATTGTCTTTTGATTGAGGATTTTATTTCTTTTTTTGTGTCTTTTTATCAAAAGCAAACGATTAAAGGCCAGAGAGGAGTTCTGCGAGCAGAGCCTGCCACGATGCGCTTTGCAAAGCGGCTCGGCCACGGAAAGCCAGCGGGCAAGACGCACGACACCCAGGCGCTGCTCCCCGGCGTGCCCAGCTCAAGCCTCAGCCTACCCTGGGGGCATGAAGAGCAGCGCCCCGCTCCCCCTCTCAGGCTGTGCCACAAATCCAGCCGGCTCCGAAGCACAGCTTTCCTCCAGCTTTAGGCAGAATAGCTGATTTTCAAGCTTCTTGCCATAGGAAGCCTCCTTTTGCTATTTATCTCCTTATGGGTCTCCCTGCAACGGCAGTGGTGGCCGAGCACCTGGGAAATCGGGTGCCAGGGTACCAGAGACCTACCCAGATGGTCTCAGGCTGCCAACATATCCATACCGGGAACACCTCCAAAAAAGAGTTATCCTGTGAACTGGTTACTGAAGTTTCACTTGCAATTAAAATTTGTGCAGGAGGAATTGAGGCCCTTGTGATTTCTATTCATGGCATGCCTCAGAAGCAGACAAATTAAAATCCTTATCATTAAGGAGTTGATAGTTCCCATAATCACAAGCATCATTCTGCATTAGCTGGAGGGAGCAGCGTGACTCACTGGCTAACAGAAGTAGATCTGCTCATAAAATAGGAAAACTTCTAACCAGAGAGGATTTTCTGAGCCACAAATTGCTTTAAAGAGAAAGCACTAATTTCAGACAAATTACTTATATAATTTGTGCTGTCAATACAAGAACTTTCTTCTATGCTGAGAGTCTTTCTGCCGTGTACTTCTCTGAATTGCCTTCCTGTTCGACTTACAGTGCATCAATTCATGATTCAAAAGAAAAATTTTCCCTGAGAGATGAGTCACAGCTCTCTACTGTCCTTCGGGTTAAACCACATTTACCTTCACTTGCCACAGGGTATGTGTTTTAATAGTTTATGAGTTCAACAATAGATATGTTGATCCATTTGACCAGAGCAAGCTTAAAAGAAATATTAAAATATTCTTACTGAAGATGCCAGTCCCCTTTCAAGGCTATTTCTCTATGACAGAATGGTCTGTCACTTTGGGGAGAAAACCCAAGAGGATACATTGCTAGTGCAGGTTTAAACAGGATTTTTAGGTCCTTCTAGGTCAGAAAAATAAAAAGGAGAGGTAGAAATGATTGTAGCATGCACAAAGAGCTTGGCTTGTCTCACTGAGTTCATTTTCTGAAGACTGCAGTGCTAAAATGGGATAGTTTGGCTCTAAGAAGAAGCTGCAACATCCTCAGCCAGACAGGCAACCAATTTAATGGTAAGTGGTGACAGGTCGTAGCCCCATAGGACAGCAGCTAAGCCACGGCCAGCTTCAAAAAGCGCTCAATTTACCTACAGACTTGGTCCAATTTGGGAAATCTAGCTCAAGCCTAAAATTAATAAGTGGTCTGACTGGAAGAAGTGACTGTTCTAACCTTAGGACTGCTTAGACCAAGGCTTAATACCAACCTCAGATGTCTCATTCGAAAGATTTATTCTAGTACTGGGGATTTTTAATGTAGCTGGAAGCTGAAACATCCAGCATCTGCCAACAGAATTTCAATACCTTCTCGCACTTCCCATAGGGCTCCATATTAAAGAAAGGATATTTTTAATGCTCTGGAGCCTCGCTAGTTCTTTCTCCTTGGCAGGATTTGACCGCGCAATGTCCAAGGCCGGCATGCCCCAGCCGCCCCGCACCCTGCCCTGCTCAGTCCTTGCCTCCCCTGCGCCGCACGGAGGCGGCTCGGAAATGCCGAGTACGGTAACAGCTACCCATCCACCACAACAACCAGGGCATTCAAGCTCCGGGGGGCTTTTCCCTTCCAAATTTCCCTGAGTTTCCCTATAAAGCTTACATACATGGGATTCAGACAAGTGACAGGTCTGATTACACCCTCTTGTAATCAGACATCTATCAGCCCCAGATTAAATCTCTTTTTTTAACTCTTTTGAAAGATAGGCACCGGGTTTTTCTATGTTATGATGTGTTTCCTCTCCAATTGGAATTTAATATATAGTGATGATCCTGTTGCATTACTGCAGAACACTGGTCTGCTTGAGAAAGGGAAAATTATAAATGGATTAAGAAAACTGTGAACAGTGAGATGACTCCTAGATCTAAGTGAGAAGTAGCCAGAAGTAAAACCAGCCTGTGCAAGTGGGAGGGAAACAAAACACAAAAAAATTGTACAAAGAGGAAACCCAGCTCTCATTTGAGAGCACTTTTGTTGATTTTTACATTTTGTGCTCTTCCCTCAGCAGGCTCCAGGGAGGCAGACTGCAGAGCCCCGTATCCAAAAGGCCTATTAGTGCAAATGAGCACATCTATCCCTAAGGACAAAATAAAAAAATGCACCAAAGAACAAGTAGGCTAAAATTAAAGCCCTGGGTTATTGCACACGAAACACGGCCATGTGGTCCTCAAAAGGCAGAGGGCAGGTTTTGCTGAACAGTTTGACCCCACAGACAATTTCAGTTATTATTTTTCCCCTATATGAATTGTTTCACCATTGCAGGAAGGGAGTGAGAGCTGCCACTGCTCTGATCCAGAGCAGGAGCATGATCTCTCATCCCTCCAGGTAGTGCCGTGCTCTCCAGCTATACTTCTTCCTAGAAAGGTTTTTCTTGAGGAAGAAAAAGCCTCAGTAAATGTAGTTTGCCCACAGGATATAAAGTAAGGGGACAGGTGACTTGTGTGGCTTGGACTTAGTGAGCCAGATGCTCAAGGTCAGCCCTAAACGTAAGGCTTCGCCTAAAATAATCAGTGTTACTGAAGGACAAACACCTGGGGAGTTCCTGAAGACCCACAGCTTGAGGAGTGATTCCATGGAAAACCGAATTCTGAAAAATCTGAAGAAACTGAGTAACTGAAACATTTGCTCATGAAGTACAAATCGGTATCTTTAGCTGGGCGTCCCTGCTGACGGAGCCTGCCTCTCCAAGGGACCGCTGCCAGCTTGCCTGGGTGACCTTCTTCGGGAACACACACACACACACACACACACACACATTAGAAGAGGATAAGGAACACCAGCACACCAGGAAAAAAACACAATTTGCTCTTTTAGGAACCAAAATAGAAAAAGATATGCTATTTTACAATTTTGTTTGCTCAAGCTCCATCGCTTCCATGTAACGACATCCTATGCAGTTTACTTCCTACAGCTTTTCATTGACATGAAATAATCTTGATTAACATTTGTGATATTAGTAGTAAAAGCCATAAGACGACACTAAATTATATTAAAAGACATTAAAATATTTTTTAGATTTCTTTCCTTCATGCTGTTGTATTTTGGGGAGAAGTCTTTGTTTAAGCCTATCCTTTAGAAAATAAAAGCAAAAAAAGCAACTAACCACCTAAAGCTTTATGGTCTCAGGGGTTGTATGTCAACAGCTGTAGCTTTGTATTGTATATTTTGCTCCGTAGAAGCTAAAAATTCCCTCCTGGTGTCATTTCATATCAACTCACTTTATAAAAATGGCCCTGCTCAGGAGACCTACAAAAGATCTGCAAACTCCCTGACGAGGACGTGGCCCGAGGAAAGAAGCCGAAGGCTTGAATGAGCCACCATGAAAAACCTAAGCTGCCACGGCAAAATGACAGCAAAAGAACAAAACAAACCGGGCAGCCTCTGGGAAACAGCATCCAACGCAGAGCGAGCTCTTCGGGGGAGCAACGTGAAATGGTCCCGCTGAACCGTGCTCCCTGCTCGCAGGACGGGCGTCACCCGCGGACGCCGAACGCCACGCTGCGAGAGCTCGGTGCAGCGACCTGTACGGGGCTGATGATAAAGCTACAGGATGCAGGGACTGCAATAAGATGCGTGATGTCCGTTCTGCGCACACCGGTGGGCACCAAGGTCTACGCGTCGTTCTGCGTCTCACACCTCTAACAGGCGCTCGCCGCTTAAAAGGGGCCCAAAGCTTCGAGTGCTCCGGCCAGAAAGCGGCCTCGCAGCGTGTCCCCCAAAACAGCGCGGGAAACCCCCGAGCCGGGGCGGACCGGCTGCGTAGGGCTGCTGCACGCCAGCACCGTGCTGCCGGACGCGACACGGGCTAAGCATCCAGCAAAAAGCGCTCCCTTGTTTTTATTCCTCACTGGGCTTCGCAGGCTCAGGGGGTTACATTCAGCCCTCCTGCAGCTCGCAGAGGAGCTGCACGATTTACCGCAAAACCGTGGGACATTTTTTCCCCTCGTCTGCTTTGACGTCGATGTTGCCCGCGGCATTGCTCCTGGGGAACGGGAACCAGCTGCCTGTTGACACAGTGCTATCGCTGCAACGGTTTGCCAAGATTTAAAATAGAATACAGTGCGAGAAACTGCATGCAAGAAATACGATACAGGCAACTGCTATACTGTTGGTATTTTTTAGGATATATTTTGCGACCAAAACAAACCAATATTTCATCTCAGACGCAGAAATGTATGACTTTGTAGAACTGTCTGTGCTTCAAATTATCTGAAGTCTACACGGAGAAAGCAGAAGCACCAATAATCGTGCCCGGCTTTGCATACAGTCATAGCTATTGTATAATTTGAAGATGCTTCATATTGAATATTCACAACCTCACTGAAAACCCAGCAGTCCAGCTCTTGCAGCACCCCAGTGTTACCGAAAGGCACAGCTTAAGCTCTTACAGGGTTGCCTCCCAACACAAACACGCTGCTGAGAGTTTCTCCAGTGCCTGTTCGCCCCACAAATCCCCAGCAGGTTTCCCGCAAGCACCTGCAGCCGTGGACCCCCCAGACCCCGCAGCAGAAGGCTCCTCTCGTGATGCATATTGGGGGCTCCCACGAAGCGACTTATCACTGTCCAGTCCCCAGCTGGCTGTTGCCTCCCCTCACGGCAGGGCCACCCTTAATTCATAAGCCACCATCACCCCAGGGGAAAGTCTCGCATCTCCTACACACTGAGACACATTTGGCCAAGGGAGACTCTCGTGTCTCTTTTTATAGAGATCTCTATCGCGGCTTATCCCGGCACACTCTCATCTAGGTTAATTTGGTCCCTTCCAGTCTAATTGCAGCTTGATACATAAGTCATCGTCATTAAGATCTTAGCTTAGGTTGGATATTTATATTCTCAGTATCCCCCCAAAAATTTATAAGCAGCCTGGTATCAGGCATGGACATACCTGCAGATGAAGCGGCTCATTCATTCCCCACAGCAGCACAGCAGTTATCAGAAGCCCGAAGCGTGAAGAGCTGAATCTCCTTGTGCACAGTGCCTCGGGGAATTACGTGTCCAGTTCCTTAATTTTAAGGCTATAAAGGTGCATAATTCTCTTTGAAAAATCCTGCCTTCATTTTGGCATGAATAGAAGATTTCATGCTAGCAAATACCTAAGCGAAGGTCTGAACACTAAGGAGTGAGAAACACTGTTCGAGGTTTCAAGTAAAAACTATAGAATATAATATTGAATACTCGATTGCTGAAAGCGCTCAGGGGCACGGCATTGCACGGGGAGCTGGTGAAATCCCACTGCTTGGGAGGGCTTCTAGCTGGAGAAATGTACGGGCGAATACTGGGGTGGAGAGAAAAAGGGCAAACTGAAATGTGCAACCTTTTCACTAGGTTTCCAAGTTAGATTTCAGACGTTGAAACATCCTTTATGATTGCTGTGACGCTGATGAAATAACATAATAACTGGTTTGCTAAACCAATTCAGAAATAGCCTTATTCACAGGAACGTTATTCACCACTTGGGTGCTCTGAAGCATATTTGGAAGAATACTCATGAATTTCGGTCTTGCACAAATGAGTCTTCTCCCCAAACGTCATAATGAAAACTGCTTTACGGTTACCCCTCCCCTGCTGTACTCTGAGATTGCAGAGACCCGCTCACCGAGCACGGACACCATCGAGGAATTAGACGACCCATCACAGCGGCCAAAAGTCAAAAGAAAACATTCACAGACCAAGAATTTCTCTCCTGAAAACACGTAATAACTAACAGCAGGTTTCACTGAAATTGGAATTGGTTCCCAAAACAGCACAGAAAACAAAAAGAAGGGGCTAAATGGGAAAGGAATAACTGCCCCAGCTCCACCTTACCACAATCATTTGGACTGCAATAGTGTTCTGTATCACCAACACAGAGCACTAGCAAAGCTGAAAGCCAAGCAGATACTTGGCTTTCCCTTTTAATTCAAATCCAAACATTTGCATTATGAGATATGCAGGTGAGGAGGGAAGCGTTAGCCTTTTTTTCCCTTTTTTTTTGGGGGGGGGGGGACGACAGCAAAACAGACACTAAAATGAAAAAATACCCAAAGCGGCACAAAGAAAACACAACAGAAGCGCTACGAAACACTCTACCTGCTGAATACATTTTCATTTTCATAATAAGCAAATGCAGTTTATGCACTGCAAAAACGATAGCGATGTTTGTGCATTGGAGCAAGGGGTGAGAGGTTTCCTGGAGAACAGTCAGTCTGCACCAGCTAAGCGGAAAGAGCCCACGAACCGAACACCATGCCGCAGCCCACACCTGGGAACAGGACACTGGCGTCAAGCAGGAAAAGGAAAGGGCAAAGGCTTTGCAGGAGCACGCCACCGGGAGAGGGCTTTTTTGCAAAAAGAAACCCATAACCAGTATTAGCGCATTCGCTCTGAATTCCCATATAAAGGATAACGTAGCTATAAGGGGCAGATGACATTTGAAAGTGCTTCTTTTTCCACCTAACATTAACGATAAATTTTGCTTTACCCGCAGGCTTCAGCTGGGTGTTTCCTATCGTTCGGTTTAGCTTATTTCTGAACTCAGTGCAACCCCGCGAGAAGGTCCCGGCTCTGCCGGGCGAGCCGCAGCGCAGTCCTGCCGACGTCCAGCCTCTCGTCCCAGCCGGCCTCGCCGCGGCCGCCCCAAGCCCCTCCGGCAGGGCAGAGCCCGCCAACGCCGCACCCGTACTCCTGCTACCGCTGTCGCCGGCTGGTTTTAAAGCCGTCCTCTTAGTATAACCCAACGAATGGCAGCACAAATTGAGGTTTATCAGGGTTAACTGAAGATTAAAAACTCCAAAGCAGTACCTAAATGGACCATTAAAATTAAACGTCTCTATTACTACATCATTAAGGAAGCGGCTTTCCCTACAGAGCAAGGAGAGGAAGCACCACCAGGAGTGCTGAATCACACGGCCACGGTCATTCAGGAACGGCCACGGGGACCAAGAGGTTAAAAAAAAAGTCTTTAAAAAGCCAAAAAACAGTTTTATGGAAGCAAGTTGTGCTTTAAATGGCTTTTCCAGAAGGTGAAAAATAATAAGCTGCTAGCAGTATTAAAGGTGACAAGATTTGTAGGAAAAGGTCATACGTTTTATCACACTAACTGAACTAGCCAGCATCAAACGCACAAGGCGCTGGAAGCGCTTGAGCATCCCGGTTCCGTTTTCTTTGCAAGTTACAGCGGTGGCTTTAATGAAACATGTGTCTTCGCTTCTCCAATCTGGCCACCTTGGATTATCTTAGGCAATGCAGCCACTCTTTTACAATCCAGGGCTAAGATCACCCGGAACGTTAAATTCTGTTCTCTCCTGATCCAAAAAGGAGCCATAAGAAAGCTTTGCTCATGCAGCCGATACCTGCCTAGCGCGGAGGTTCAGCTTTTCACTCGCTTGCAGTTAAATCGGCGCAGAGAGCGCACGGGGCAGCGTTTTGCCGGCTGGACTTGCTTTCCCGCGCCTTTGCCGCGTGCCGAGCTGGCGGCGGAGCCGCGCAACTACAGTTGGGCAGCAACCGGCAGCTGGTGCCACTCGGAGCGGGGAGAAAACACCGCTGCTACCCGCGCTCAGGAAAGGGGGCTTACAGCCGACCTCGGACAACCGCGGGCAACGCGGCCCCTTCCCGCACCTGTCGCCGAACCCCAGAAAGCGAAAGAATCCCACCGCAGACGTTCAAGAGCGAAAGCTGCACGGTGCTCGGCCCTTCCAGGCGTCGGGGCCGCGCCAGCGTGCAGGGGATGGGGCGCCGCGAGGCCGAAAGTGTGGTCACGGGAGCGCCGTGCCATGCCGTGCTTGGGGATGCGGATGGGAAGCACCTACTCCTGCCCTCCCAAGCAGCCCGCGGAAAGGCGCACCAGCTGTCTTCTTGGAAGCCTTTGAGTTTCCAAAGGAAGCACGTGCCCGCGCTTTGGCTGGAGGGCGCTGCCAGCCGTCTCGGCCAGCCAGGCACCGTCCCAGCGAACCCTCCTGAGCGAGCTCCTGCCTGAAGCCAGGGCCTTCCCGGACGGCATCCTGGTGTGCCAAAATCCTCCAAAGCGAAAGCTGCCTGGCCTGCTCTTTCCAAGGGCCTGGGTACAATTTTAATTATCGGGACTCTCTGCTATGAAACTTCCAGATTTCCTATCTTTGGTTTAATACCTGCCTTGGTTTCCCCCAGAATGGGAAGCATTTCAGCATGCTTTATACTCACCACTTCAGCTTCCCATTTCTTCCCTTTACTATATTTCTTAGGAAATGAGACTACAAACAGGATTCGTACCCGCACTGTCTGCCCTTCACCATGTCTTTCAGTCCCATCCCTTCTTCCATCCCTCCCAGCTTTTGGATTTGGCCGCTCTCAATCTTGTTTTATCAAGAGCTGAAAGCTTGCAGTTAATTAAGCTCCTCCAAGTCTTCCGAAAACTGTCAGCAGCCTAGAGGCGCCCTGCCGCGTGGCCACCGACGGAGGGGCAGTTTCAGCCGAGATCCTCCGCCGCTCGAGACGGGCCGCCAGCACGCACGGCTCCGAGCGACCGGCGGGAGGCGAGCACAGGCAGGGACCTCGCTGCGGAGAGGTGCGGGAGGGCGGGCGGCCGGGGGCAGAGCACACCGACCTGCAGGACAGCCGTCTGTCCGGCTCCTCTGCTCGTGGAACAATTTCATGTTTTTTTTCAGTAATTATCATGTCATTTAATCACTTTTTTCAGCTCCGCAAAACCACAGCGCTAAACCAGACCTCACGCTCCCAGCGGGGAACGAGTTCCTCATTGCCGGGTCGGGAATCCGGCATCGCGCAGGTGCAGAACGCAACGCTCGGTGCCTAGCGCCTGCTGCTCTTCAACACGCTCCATCTCCTTTCGCTTCGTACAGAGGAACTAACCCCACTGCATCTACTACCAGAGTTTCATCACCACCGTCTAATGTGGCTCAGGACCAACGGCTTCTATAAAAATGAAAAAAACCTACAGGAACAAAACAGAATGGAAAGCCCTATGTATAGTCTCCTGGAGGAACTCACGTTTATAACACCGGTCATAAAAGGGATACACAACACTGTCCTGTTGGAGGAGGCAGGATGCTTAAATCTTTGCACAGCAGCAAAGTTTCCCTCTGTGAACTCTGTAATTGTAGGAAAGAACCAAATTCTTGTGGTGTGACAACAGCAGTAGCAAAGACTACCGCTGAATGCATACCAATAAATATGAACAATTTTAAAGCATTTCCACACTTCAGAACATATGGTTCATATTGCTGCAGGTAGCTGTCCTTGTCCAGCCTGAGATTTCATTAAATACATTTCTATTTAAGCAGCTACTTTTTTTTAATGAACATGGTTTGCTGAATTAAACTTATTGCTATATGAAGATGATGTGACTCAAAGCGAAATTAGAAAGCGTCCTAAAGGACATGTTCAAGATCCATAAATGTTAATACTGTATTTTCAACAGAACTTTGATAAATTTATCTATGAATATTCTAGGCACATTTTCTATTACGGCCACACTTCCCCACTCAATCACTAGATTTCATTTCGCCATGAATAACTAAATATCAAGGGATTGTTGGCAGCTTAGTGTTTTCCTAACCTGTTGGTCCTCTAATTAGCTCCAAATGTTGTTTTCATGAAGCCATATTCTTCCTGATCCATCCTGAAGTCCCTTGGCCTATTATTTTAATGCCAGGGAACTTTACTGTACAAATGGCATTAATATAGAAATGAGTTGCTATCTGGATGTTTTCCAGGTAAATCTTCGGAAAGGAAGGTTTGCAAATGCTCTACACCTGAGGATGCACCAAATCTGTATCTGCAATATATTTGCATACTTGAATTTGTATATTCGATAACACTGGGGCTTGCTCTGCAAAGTCTTTTGGGTAGGAAGGCTCAGGCTGGTGCTGAACAGAGTTTGATAATACAGGCACATGAACCCGTAAATCACCCACGATCATGGTGTAAACCACAATTCAGCTTGCACTACATCATCTCTTCCTGAGAGACTGTTGGTGGGCATAGTATTACACAAGCAATCTTACCCTTTTTAGTTCACACCCTATTTTACCACGAAAGCACTTTGCTGATATGCAGACACCATCAGAATGTGGAAAATGTATTTTAAGAGTGATGCTAGAACTGGTGTATCAGAGAGTATGATTTCATCCTCTGTATGGAAACAAAAGCCTCATGCACGAAGTTAAATTCCCGGAGAAGCTATTCGCAGGATGGGTGACTTCACCATTCCCCAGATTCATCAAGAGGGTTCTTCAGTCTAGTGATCTTGACTGAATATCTATGTATTCTTTATTTATACGCATATATTCCTGTAAACACATGTGTATACGCATATATATATTCTCCGGATCACATCAGCCTGAAAAATGATTTTGTCCAGAAGTGAGAACTAATGATTAAGGAGTTCTCACTTTAGCTTTTGTCCTTATTGCCAGCTTGTTAGGTGGCACCAGGCCAGGGTTAGGCTTTGTTGTCTTCACGTGCAGACAGGAAAAGCAACAGAGCCTGCAATCCCACTGCGCGGCAGGGGCAAGCTTCGTGTCCACCACACTCAGTCCCCAAAGACACACCATGGCAGTGTCCTCGCTCCACATCAGCGCAAATTCCTGCACTGTCACTTTGTTCCCTTCGGAAGAAGATCTGGGCAGCACATGTGGCTACACACCTGTCCAACAGTGCTCTTGGTGACTTTATTCCATTGTGCGAGGAACAAGGAAAATGTTATATCAATTAAATACTGGAGTTTTGATTGGATTTCCCTTTCAAAAAGGCGAATGATAGAGCTGGATGAATAGATTCATGTTATAAAAAGAAAAAATCCAGCCATCCTCGGAGGTGACTCCTGGTCAACAAGTGCACTGAGTCAGCGAAAAACACGCCATAGTCACTGCTGCTGCAACGTGCAACATGTTGACTCAATAGATGTTGACTGCTCTCCTTGCCATTTGGTAGTTGCCTGAAGTCACTACGAAGTTGTTAGACTGCTTTAACTTGTAAACCTATTGATGAGAGTTTAATGTTAATGAAATGTTACTGCTGAGCAATTCTGGCAGACGAAACTCAGTTAGTTCATCACGCACCTAATTTATTTAGTGCTAAATGTTTGCCCCTATTTTCGTTACGCTCCGAAAAGTTAGATCTGGATTAAAACTGTGCATCTCAAATAAGTAAATTATTTAGGAAGTTATGCAAATTTCTATGCAAATGTTTATCTTTGTGTTTCACATAAAACTCTGCTTGGGGGAATAAATCCTGCCAAGATGGGAATGGAAGGCGTAGGCTGCTCCCAGTGCCTTCACACAGATAAAACCCACAACAAATGAGATGATAGTCCTATCTCTACCTTAGCCTGCAAGTAGATGAAGTGGTGGTGAACAGCCGAGAGGGACCTTGCGCAATCCCATGGGCTGGGGGTGGTTTGGGTATGCCGATGAATCGGAAGGACTGGACCCTGTCACCCTCTGGGTACCGAATTCTGAGCATCTCCAGTGTCCTGCACTGTGACAACCATAGCATCCGAACTGGCCAGGGACCTCTCACGTCACACACAAAATATTGCCTGCTGCAGCCATCGGAAAGCCCCGAGAAGCATGACTGAGATGGGGAGCTGTACGATAGTCTCCACGACTGGAAACGCGCCCGTCTCCTGTGCAGGCTGCGCCTCGGGTTGCAGACTGGAATATGCCAATATTGCTACTGTCCCTCCCCCCCAAAAGAAACATAAATCCACTTTTGCAAGTACGTCGTACAACAATCCGGTGTGTTTACCAATACTTTTGCCATTTCCTCTTGGCAAATGTAATCCTCAACTAAAGAGATTTTTCAATTATAGTAGTTTCTAAATGTCTGAGTAAATCTAGCAAAATAGATGGGGAAAATCTGCCCTATCAGAGATTCCTACACAACTGCATGAGAAATGGTTTCAGCTTTGCCCTATAGGCAGCGGAGCAGGCTGCTCCCGTTCGGGGCTGCGCGCTCGGGGCAGCCAGCCCAGCTCCTCCGAGCCCTCCTGGTTACTCATAGGGGTTATAATTGCACTCGGAGCCTGGCTCTGCCGTGAACTTTGGACCCACGTCCCTTAGAAAATTCACCTGGTTGAAGTGGAAGGCAGCGTTCACGGGAGGAGGGAGGCAGCCTAAGCAAGGTAGAGCTGTAATTTAATTGTTGAGCGTTTATTTGCTGGCAAATCCCCAAACGGCTATATATTAAAACAGAATGTGCCAACTGTTTGCTCAGCTCATCCCTCTGTTATACAGGGAAAGATAAACCACTGAGACTTTCATCACAGGGAAAGGGAACAAGCTGGCCCAGAGGGATTAACGCCTCTAACCATTAAGTTCAATGCAGAACAAGGCAGCAAGCCCAAATCTCACCCCCATGGCATCAGGGAGCTCCCACCAACCTGCCATCTCCTGCCAGCTCGGGGAGACAACGTGGGCACAGCTCAAGAGACAAACACCAGAGCTTGCACGGGCACCTGAGCTACAGCTTGTCAGCAGCCACTTCRTGCAAAAGCCAACGTCACTGATTTCTTAGCACTGTAGGGAAGGGATTTTGCTGCTGGTTCCCTTGAAAATAAGTGGTGCTTTCTGGTTTGTTTGCTTTACTCTTTCTCTTTTCTTTCCATCTCTGAAAAGACAGAGGTAGACAGCAGGGAAACCAGAGGCTGCTGCCAGCCCACGCTGGCCAGGCTCCTGCTTTGGAGAAGCTAGAAGATGCTCGGATGGACCACCATGCTGCTGCTGGGGTGGAGCAACCGGACCAGCACCTGGCTCGTTTCAAGAGGTGTTTACTGCAGCATGTTCGCCTCTTAGCCGAGCTTTCAGCTCGTGTGGAAGCTAAAGTGAAGGGTGATTTTGAAAATCAAAGCTGTAAGCTACAATCTCCCTGCGAAAAAGACCCCGATGGTGGAGCGGGAGTGAGCAGAAGCCAGAGCCGGGGCATAGAGACGGAGACCACCATGCTCAGTGAGCGCTGCAGGCTGGAGGGCAATGCTTTATTTTATTACTCCTTCTCATGTTGACCAGATGTGCCCAAAGCTGAGAAGACAGGCAAAACCCAAATTTGTTTGGGTTTGGAGAGTCCTTTCATATGTTTCTAAAAGCAACCACCTGCGTTACCACCCTTTCTAATTGACTTGTTAGAGAAACGGAAACAAAAGTTTTTGTAGATTTTCAGTCTTTTTTCTTTTCCCTTTGGTGTAAATTTTTCTGAATGGGAGGAAGCTAATTATTTAAAGAACTGCAAAGAAAAAAGTTAACAGTTATTAATTCTGTGCGGGGAAGAGAAACAAACCCCGCCAGCGAAAAGAAGGAAAGAAAATAAGGCCAGCAGAAGCACTGTCTTTGCTTTCCTTCCAGTTTTGGAAAAGACAATATTTAATCCCCTGGTGGATATCAACAGACATTTGTTACTGCTGTTTGTCACTGCTTTGCTTTTGTGGTTGGTTGATAAATTATTAGATTTATTTGATAACTAGTAACTATCAATTAACAGTTTCTGGCTAGATGTAAATGATACGCCTTCGTTTCTCTGTTGTTTTCTTCTAGACATCACACTTTCAGTGATCTGAAATCAATCCCGGGGAGAATGAATAATATTCTTCATTTCAGCTCTCGCAACATCGCAGGCAGGGACGGATGTTTTGGCAAGCCATTCGTATTCATTCCGACCGTCACAACTCAGGTCTGCTTATAAGACAGGCGGAGGTACATGACTGATGGCCCCATCCTTTAAAACTTGATCAACTTTGCGAAAGATACCATAGCAGAGAAAACCAGCAAGGCTTTTCTTAAAATGGGTTGTGCGCTGTCATTGTATTATTTAGTGTTCTGATACTTGAAAAGCAATTCTGCAAAGCCTCTCTGAATAGCTTTACCCGGTAATAGCCAGTCTATTCGCCAGTCAAACTTCAAAATAATGTCCATAGAATTAAGCATGGGATGAGTAAGTATAAAAACAGTAGATACAAGAGGGCATATAGCATGCAAATACAAATACCGGACCTAAATCACACAGACACTCCACTAGACTGTGGGGTAGTTCTGTGTAATACACTTATTTCCGAAGCGTACGTGGGGCTGGGAGCACTCTCTTAGCACAGCTGCCTGACACTTCCCATTACAAGATCCTCTGCTCACTGTTTTAAGCTAAAACCCTATATAACTGGAAATCTGTGTCAGCCTAAAACATTTTTTTTTGGGGGGGGGGGGAATTCAGCCATGGCAACTCAGCCTTTTCTGTAAGCGAAGCTATAGAAAGTCACATGTGTTTAAAAGGGAGACGGCTGCAAGACTATGAATGTTTGCTATCGAGTCCTGCTGCAAGGAGCTTCTGTAATTAAATGCCGCGTTTTAATCCATATAAAGCAAGACCACAGGTTAATTTTCTATAGGAAGCTTGCTTTCTGGCATTACTGTCTTTGGGTGCTTCACTTTGCAACGTTCGTGTTCTGCTGATGCGGGGGGGGGGGGGGGGGGGGGGGTTGCACAGCATGTAAGCTTAGATCGAAACTAGCGGCCCTGCTACGAGAACTGTCGTATGAGAGGGAACGTAAATCACACTTTATTTCGCTACCACAGCTACCGCACAGCTCCCGATAATAAAGGAAGAGCACTTTCCCAATCAAGCCAAGGATAAGCGAGGGCTGAAAGGTTGCCCAGTCAGCTGTTCCTAGTGCAGGCATGGACTATTCCTTGCTCCAGATAAACCGCAACAGGTCAGTCAAGCCTCAGTATCACACGCTGCAGATCGAGTCAGTGGAAATGTCACCGGAATTGCCTTGGAGCTACTGCCAGCCTCAAAAAAGGACTCTTTGGGAAAACCGTTGTGAATATCAACCTTCAGGTGTCACATTTTCTACGTTTTCAAGCCCACCCACCATGTTCTCCATCAAGCAGGTCTTATACCCCTTCCTTTGCAGAAGGCACGCTCAGAGCATAAGAAATAAATAAATATGCGTCACTTCCCCCCTACTAAGCTACACAGGCAACAGCATAGCGCTAGGGAAGAGGCAGTTCAGCCCCAGCGAGAAACCCTGCGGTGCAGCGCCGTCAGCCCTCCGCACATCGTGCTGCGCAGCACGGTAAAGCGGAGAGGTGCCCGGCGCGGGGCTGCTTCCCACCGACGCGGCCCTGCGATTCTCCAGCGTGGCCAAACCCGGCAGTACGGGAACGATAAGCCGAAAGGGGTGGAAGAAGTGAGACCTGCCTCGTTCCGCCAGCTGTCGAACAACAGGATGCAGAACCGTAAATGAGATTTATGGCTGTGTCGCTGCATCCCGGCTTCGCACTCTGTCTTCAACATTGCTAATTCAACGCGCAAACACAATTTTATTCATTGCAAAAAGCCATTCGTGGGGAGCCTGAATTATTTATCAAAAGCAACGCTTTAATTGAAGGGGACAAACAAGCTGCTTGTCAAAACAGACGAAATATTTTAAATCTTAAAACAAAATCTCACTTAACGAGTGGCAGTCGAAAAGGCGCACGACGTAGCTGGGAGAGGACGGGGGGACAGGCAGGTCCTGTCACTGGGGTGGTCAGAGAGGGCTCCTCCGCGCCGCGGATGGAGAGCCTGCCTCGGACAACGCCCGAGCCCTCGGCGGTACTTCTTGCCACGTCTGCGGGTGCCAGGGCGAGCGGCGTGCCGGCGGCCCAGAGGAGGCCCCTCCGCGCCGGCTGGCTCCCGCACGGGGCCAGCCGAGCTCTTGCCCCCGCTCCCGCCCTTCCGCACCGCCCGGCCGCAGCACCGAGTGCCGCAAAAGCCAAACAAACCCAAGCAGAGCCGACGTGCAGCTTTGCACAAACTAAGCCAGAACGTACTGCTCGACTGCATCATTTCACCACGTTCGATTACCACCCTACTGCAAGACAAGCCGGAGATGGTCCGAAAAGGACCGTGAAGCCCAGGCAGGCACCGTCCACGACTGCTGCTGCACCGAGCAGGGGCCTGGGGCTTGCGAGCGGCTGGAGCAGAAACACCGCGCGCACGTGGCGTTTCACCAGCCCCTGGGCACCCGGGGGCGCACGGCGCACAACGCTCTTAAACCGAGCAGCAGCCTCCAGCTGCATCGTAACGAGGTGAGATACGGAGCAGATGCACTGAAGGATGCTTGAGAGCGATCCAAACCAGTCGTCGGCCCTGGGTTTCTTAGCTTTGGGCCTGTCCAGGAACGGTGTGCGACTTCGCAGTACAGCTCTGTTTAACGCTCACCTCTAACATTTGTGGTTTATTATTCTTATGCTTCAGATCTTTAGATCCTGAGCTTTATGGCTTTAAAGATCTGAGCGAACGTAAGAGATCCTTTTCATTTTAATCACAAGGAAGAAAAGCTAAAAAAATTCTTTTTTATTGCAAAGCACCACCTAGAGAGAAGCGAAGCTGCAGGGGAAGGGCAAACAGCAGCGGGGCTACGGGAGCACAACGCTTCCATTTACACAGCTGTTTTCCAACGGGATTTTGCAGGAGCAATCAACTCAGCCCAGCACAGAGGCCTTTCCTGCTCCTGCCTCTCCCTGCCAATGTCTATGAGGCTATCCAAATATCAGGAAAACTGGATGTAAAATATCAGTTCAGGCTTGCAAAACCTTCTACAGAAAAAAAAACAGGATAAGCACCACATCTGTTACCAGCCTTTTACCCTGGCAACTATTATTCTGCAAGGTCTGACATCTGTAATCTCAGATTTTGTTTATGTTTAAGATTGCCAGAGCCATAAAAGACACAGGAAGGCTTTCACATGAAGCCGATTCTGTATGCTATCTCGAACACTGGCCATGGAGTAAAGTCTTGATTAAACGGCATGTCCTGTGTATTTTCCCATTTCTCCCTTGATCCCTAGCTTATGTTTAAACACTATTAGCAACATTCACCAAAAAAAAAGAAAGAAAAAGTTATTTCCCTGACTTTCATTATCAAATTATTTACTTTTCTGCTATGAAATGATCACGTTGACTTTTCCTTTGTACCACAGGAGAATAAGGATGGAAAAGAAAAGAGTTTCAAAGGTTTTCTAAGAACACAAAATATTATGTTAAAACCATGCATGGATTTACAAAATTACAGAGTTCTCTGTAAAGAGGTATTCTTGCCTAAGAAATCATTAATAGGAAATGAAAGATCTGTAGGTGTATTAGAATATATGTAAAATTACAATTAAAATTAATGAAAATAGTTTTGCTTTACCTCCCACGTACAGAAAGAAGTCACGGTCTTGCAGAATATGTATTTAGCTGGATATACTGTTTCCTCTATTATATAGATCCAGTTTTCCTCCTAGAGACTTTCTGGACCACCTGGCATGAAAATAACAGCCATGATTTAGCACTGTGTTTGACAGGAAGGAAGCAGTTTGTCAGGGTGGTCTCCCCATCGCAGCTGTGTGCTCTGGATCGCCGTTCCGCCTGGGACACGGAGGAAAGAGCACATGTTTCGCCCTGGGGTAGTTTCAATCACAAACGCATTTTCTTCTAATTTGTTTCACTCTATTTTCTATCATATGCCAAGTCTCTGAATACCGTTGGGTTCAATTATCGTCCAGAAAAGAGCTGGAGGTGGTGAGAGCGGGTATTGGAGAGCGCGTAATAAAGTTCAGAATGTTCAGTTTGAACTCTCTAGACCAAAAAGCAATTTTTTAAAGTAAGAATATAAGAAATTACGAGCTCTTCAGCAACAGTGGGGAATGGGTAAAACGAAGAGCAGCCTTAGGTGGTAGGACACCAGTTGAGCCAAATCACAGATTCGAGCTGCACCGGGGAAAAGCCAGCAGCAGCTTCCCCTTTCCAGAAGCCATGCGTATTTAGGTAGCCCCGAGGAGGCGAGGAAGGGCACGCTGAAGGTGACGGCCCAGCAAAAACTGGGGTCAGCTTCAAAAAGAAAAACAACCCTTAGCCTAAATGTTTACTTCTGCAGACCTCTTCTGCTTTCAGTGAGAAGCCATATGCCTACAGGAGAGAGCTACTCCTGTTTGGGGCTTTGCAGGACAGCAGAGCAGACTGGGGAACTCGCCCTCTTCTCCCTGCTCTTTTTTTGCAGAACTGAGTGAAAAGGGTTTTTTTTTTTTTAAAAATTCCTCTACGAACATTCTAGAAACTTTCAGAAAAAAAAAAAAAAGAAAGAAATCCTCCACAAGGATGAAAAATCATTCATTGCCAACACAATTTGGAGTGAGGACTTGTGGGGACTTGAAGGCAGGTCTCCCCTGTCTCCAGGAGACTGCCCAACCAGTTGGGCTTTCTGGTTCATGCAAGCTCCTCTTGCAGAAGAGAAGTGTCAAGAGGAGGAGATGAGAGGAAACAACCCCCAGAATACCGTGCTGTGGACATGGTCCCAGAGCGGCAGGGCGGGTCAGAGAGGAGACCTGAGTCAGGGTCTCCCACGCATTGCAATGCTCTAATCCCTTGGCCAGACGGCTTAGGGAGGGGGAGAGGTTATGGCCACCACACGCTACCAAAGCACCTTGTTCTTTCTTACACTGGATTTATTATAAGTGCTAGAAAATTTAACATTGTTTACATGACAAATAAACAATTTCAGCATTTCAATAAACTAAGTGACAGAAATAATTTACCTGCTCTGCCCATCCTCTGCCTCCCTGACTCTCAAGCTCTTTCCCCAGGTCTTCTTCTATACATGTTACCTTTACTGGGGTCTTGAACTCCTGTTAGGTGCAATTCCTTAAATTCACTGTAGTTAACTCAGCTTAGACCCACTGAGAATTTGGTTCCTCAGCTGTATTTTTCCCCATACCAAACAGATTTAGTAAAAATCCCAGGCCCTGGGAGTTTCCTTAATCCTAAGAAAAAGTATTCCCTGGTCTTGCTCCCTCACTACTGCATCTCACTGGCTGCATCGCTTATGAATTTCAAAGCAAAAAACAGAGCCCATTTTGCACGAAGAGATGATGCTGGAATATCGTCGCACAGTGACGCTGGACAAAGAAAGCCATTAGCATTAAATTATCTGCTCCTAGATAATTTCCCAGATGAATCACCATAAAAGGCTCTGAAAAGGCATTTTGCTCTTTTTCTTTGCAGAACATATCATTGTATTCAGGATTTAGGGGCTCTAATTCATGGAGCTTTTATCTGTCTTGGGGCATTATTTTTAGCAGAGCCCATGATCGTGAGCAAACTGGCAGGACCAAACGTGTCGGCCGGAGGAACGAGCATGGAAACGGCAGACGGCAGCTCGTGGATCCCTGTGACAGCAGCAGGGCTCTTCCGGAGAGTGCAGTGCAGCCGGGTGCTACTGATGGGCCACCACCGTCTTCGCTGGGGGCTTTCTCCTCAAGTCTTTGTGCATCCATCCGGAAAAGGGCATGGCATGGCACGCCATGAACAATCCCAAGCGTAGCTGTTTGCAAAGCTCAGAGAGGCCACCTCCTTCGCTAGTAAAACCTCGGCCATTACAGTAACCACAGCGACTGATACCAAGGGATTTTTTTTGAGTGAGAATTTCGCCTATTCTCCCCTCTCCTGCAAGCCTGGCGCCGTCCAGCCTCCCTGTTCTGCCTGAGTGCTCACTTCCCGCATACCACCGCTAGCCAGAAACTCTTCCCCACCTGTAATCCTCCACCTAATTCCCAGCAACGGCTCCGTAGCTGTGCCCGAGCTGGCCGGAGCAGGCTGCATCCAGCGCCCTCCTTGTGCACGCAGCACCCGCCTACCCGGGCACAGGGGACTGCAGCGCCGCGCCAGCGCTCCCCGTGGCACGCGCCCGCGCTGCTCAAGGGGTGACGTCATTAGCTGACTTTATAACTTTTACAGCTGCCGTGACGCTGGGCTTTGCCTTGCACAAGAGGAACGCTCCTAATTACCATCTCCAAGGCGATGCCGAGCGTCGTTTGCTAAATGCACAGCTTGAAATTCCAGCAACCTTGCCAATAAGCAGAGATAAATACACGAGACCGTTTGCTCCAGGTGCATGTGCTTGCTTGTTTTCTTATTCACGGTTAACAAGATTGAGACAAAGTTTAAATTTGGTATTTACTGGAAAAAAAGGCCAAAACAACAGTTTGTGGCAGAAGAGAGCGACAAAACCTGCAACAAAAACTGTAGATACATAGGTAGATGTTCTTTAAACAACGTGACGCATGTGATTCATCAGCGTTAATGTTCTCAAATCGAATGCGATTTTGGGTGAGGTGACAAGGTTACAAAATCTTTTTAAAAAGAACTATCAGACCGGGTTTTCTCATGTCCAAATTGTGGTTTCCAAGCAAATTTTATGGAGAGATCTGACCTCAAAGCTATACTGGCACAACGTCAGACTTGGAAAGTGGAACCTGGGTCCAAATCTGAGCTGGTTCCTCCCAAGCCACAGCATCTTCTCGTGATCGGAAAGCCCCAAGCGCCCGTCCTCACAAAGCGGCTCCTTTCAGGAGCGTGTTTCGCCAGCCGAAGACCGCAGGACTCGCGGCAACCTTGGCGTTAGCGCCTCCAGGACCATCCCCTGGGGATCTGGGGACGAGGCCCGCGCCGCGCACCTGCTGGCCACCACACGCCGCGTTCGCCACGCCGTCCGGCGCGCGCAGCCTGGCTCCGCGCCGTTGCAAGCGCCTGGCGGACCCGCCGGGCTGCCGAGCGAGCCGTCGCCGTCGCTCAGGAGACCGTTCAGCACACGCTCCACACGGCAGGCAATCGCGCGCGCGCTGTAATCACCTCGTAGGACTGGGACTCCGCAGAGGTAACATCCCTGCGAGACAGGCCTTACCTGTTAGGTTAAACTTACAGGTATTTAAAATGTCGGATAATCTCTCGTCTCAGTTGCACCGCTGTCTAATACAGTCAATCAGTAAGCAGGTTTTTGGCTCTCAGGAAAGCGGCAGTAGGCAGACGCCTTCTCGCATTTGCTCACAAATGTCTCATTTGACTTCAGAAGCGAGAAACTAATTTTGTGGCGTGTAACTGTAATTCCTTTAGATATTACACCTATAAATTTGTAAAATCTTCTTTCAGAGATACCGCAGCCTGTCATGGTGCAAAGAGCGTTTGCTTTTATACTATCGGTACTTTGAGTCTTTTTTGACAACCTTAATTTAAAAGTAAAATGATGCTAAAAAGAGAAAATAATTGTCTGCACATTTTTTTTTTTTTTGGAAGTGTTTTTCCCTGCTAGTATTTAGACTATCAGAACTACTTTGGGCAGCGAGCAGAGGAGCATGATGTATTAACTACATTAATTTATGGAGAAGGCGAAGCAACTTCTACAGCTTCCCTTTTCTCCTAATGAAAGGCTGGTTGCAGGGAAGGAAATGAGAAGCATAGCTCATCCCCCCTCCGCAGCCTGCCTTCTCCTTCGGCCACGACTGCCGATCCCTCCAGCGTCTTCCGGTACGAACGCGACCGCGTGCGCGCCCACGGGCCAGCACCGCCGCCCGGTCTGCCCTCGTTCCCCGGCAGCGCCGCGCTCAGCGCCCTGCAGCGTGGGCGCCGCCGAGCTGTCCTCCAGCCCAGCCGGAAGGCCACAGGCCTTCGCAAGCCTCTCTAAAGGGTCTCCTTTTGTAAAACGCGCGGCTGCTACGCCACAGAAGTCAGCGCTGTGATGCAGAATTAGCCCGGGGGACTCGCTGCCACAAGGTGTCGGTGCCGCTTACTCCGCAGCGGTCGAGCAGGGGAGATGTTCCCAGGACCGAGAGGCACCAGCGCAGCAGCAAGGCTGGTATTTGTAAAAGCTCGACCCAAACCCTTCACGGCGCACCTGGATAGCCGGGCTGCGTGAAGCAGACCGGAAGAGCTGACGACCTGCTCTGAAAGCTGCACGCTGCCTCCTGTCCCAGCCACGTCCATGCATCTCCACGCTCCCCGGACCTTACTACACAAGGCAATTAAAAGAGACCTACAGTCACGGAGATAAGGAGGAGCTGGGAGTAGGGTGCTCGGAGCTGCGGCAAGCTGCCACGGTCACCCGGCCGAGCGGTGCGTCCCCAGGAGCCGGAGCAGGCTCTGATGGAGCCAAACGCTCCTGCGCTGAGCAAAGCTTTCGCTCTCCGCATCCCTCAATGCTCAGCAAGCATTTCATTTACAGTCCAAAGAAATGGGATGAGGAGTGATCTCAGCCTGTTCTGGGTAACTCAGTTTACTGATAATTGCATTTATTGCTACCATGCTGTTGTTTGCATCACTTTGTTATTAGATTGCTTTGTGGGGTGCTGTTTTAATAAGATATTCAACACCTGCATTCATATTATTCTATAAGAGCATCAAGAGGCCAACCGAAGAGACACATTGTACACTCTTGTCCAGCTTCCTTTCCCGATTCCCAGAAATGCTTAATCAAGTTAAACAACATCTCACCAAGGTATCTTCAAATCAGGTCACAGGGATTTCTGTGCCTCTTATATCATGCAAAACATTTTATATTAACCATAATGTTGTTATGGCAATAGAACATCTTAGATTTAGACAAGAAAAATAATTCACACGAGAAATCTCAGTTTGAGGCATGCAGGATGCTATTTCTGAGTATTTGGGGAAATCATATGCAATTGCACGCTATTCCAGAAGTTGAGCTTAGAAGCACTTGAGTTAGGCAGGATGATGCTCTGCCACCAAATTTTCCCCCTCATGCTAATGAAACCCATGAGTGCCTAAAGGACTTCAGTAATTACTGCGTTTGCATAAGCAGGACTAGCGCTCATGCATGAAGCTGCTCTTTGCAGGAACCAAGGCAATTTGAAGGAGCCCGTTCTTACAGTATCTCTTGCTCGATTTTGCAGGCGTCAGAGGCAGCCCAGTCTGGGGGTGCCTGATGTGCCACCCTCGCTGCTCTCACGCTGAAGGGGACAGGCGGATGGCTGGATGACTAACACATGGCAAGTACCAGAAGTAACACAATGGAAATAATGGGGGGTTTTTAATCCCCCTTCGCATGGATAGGTCAGAATTCAGAATCTCATAGGATCCTATGAGACCAGCATAAGAGAATATGATTTCCTTTTTCTTAGGAAAATTGGAATGTATCTATGGCAGAGTTAACATAACCTGACTTTAATTTGCAGGGGGACCGATTTCAATCAATGTTTTTCTTTCTCTCTTTCTTCACTTCTCTGTAGGCACCTCTCAGAGAGCAAGAAGATGGATAATGCAGATATTCGTACACTACACCATCTCAGAGTATCATCATCTACTTGTTATAAGAAGTAAGCAATTTTCTATATGCCAAAAAGTAAAAAATGCAACCGAGTGACAGTTTCGCTCCTCTGCTTTCTTCCCAACATGAGTCCAGCACTATTAAAGCCCTACACCATTCGAGCGCTAAATTCCACTTTCCACTTCCCCTTAGCTAGCTACCTTTGAAACTCCCGAGCCAGCCAAAAGAAAACTCCAGATACAAGGACCTAGTCTCTAATATTTAAGGACTCTTGAAACAGTCTGGTGTATAAGCGTGACTCAGCCTTTAAAACCTTTCTGTTCTTGAGCACAAATGATCAGTTCTGAACTGAACACCTGTTTCCTACAGGTAATGCTGAAACCACTAATTTCATAACCGCCCACAGCTGTTGCACAGTAACTACACGGCGATCTCACCTAGCAAACCAGTGATCCGCAAAACTTCTTAGCTATTTGTTTGCATCTTTTTATTTCAGATATGTTCCAGTCTAGGCACAGGTCTGCGTAAAACTCATTGCTCTGTCCCTCTCTCTCTTTTGAGCAGACAGCTCCCGCTAAATGCAGTGGGGCCAGCTGCAGAAATCGTAATGTCTTGGTATAAGCACAACAGTCTCGCGTTCAGAGCAAGTACGGGATCCTGCTTCGCACAGCTGCAAGATGCTCTTCACCGCTTCACCGTCGGGAGCTCATAGCAAGGCAACAGGCACCGAAGGCACTGGCTGAGCTTCAGCTTGGTACGAAGGGGTCAGGCCTCTGAACGCGTCATTTAGAGCTGGGTCATAAAGGGCATGATATACCCAGGTACACTCTCTTCTCATAGAAACCTTCCATTTACACAAGGAGAGAACAACACAGAGAGGAAACTACAGTCTCTCAAGAGCAGCTCCTGCTCCAAATTCATACTGCAGACCTCGGACCACATTTCCGCGAGCTGAGGGCGGCCCTGCCCTCAGAGGGTGTACAACACACTGCCTACGCTTCTGAACAGGTGAAAGCACAGGGCCAAAATCGACACTCAGAATTGCAGGTTTTGCAGCAAAATACAGAGTACCAAACCCTGATCGCTGGATTTTTAAAGAGCGACTTCTCTCCCTCAGAACGCTCTGGCACAGCTGCAGAGTACTCACGGCGAGTTGATTGCTTTTGAACTAAGCTCGTGGTATAGCATCTTGCTTTTAAGCTGGCTTTTTACAAAGCCAAGGCAAGAACCACCAAACTTGTTTTATTTATGTTCACTTTTTAATTTACAGAAATTTGTGAAAATTCAGAGAAAGACCTCAAAGACATAGAATTGTAACAACAGGTGATGACTGTGCTTATTACTATAACTATGGTACTATTAGCACATGCATATTAACTCCAAATACAGACCCAGCGTTCAGCATTTATTTGTAACGGACTCCATTCATCTTGATGCTCAGTTCGTAATTTATGCCTTAAAAGTGTTAAAAAAGAAGAAATGGGTATTCTTTATCTCCCTTCTTATGTAAAGGGTTACAATTTAATGTATTTTGTACGATGTCAACGGGAAACCCAAATCATGGACCACTGGACTCCCACAGACAAGCTGCGGGTTCCACCAACTTCAGTGTCTCCTTTGAGCACATCATGCCAGAGAAGCAGAACCTAACAGATATGTTCTTGGCCATCCAAATATTTAAGTATCGACACTATTAAAGTCCCTGGTAAAGTCTTCATTAAATGGGTAATGTTTTTCCCCAGGGTCACATGGACTGGAGCCATCCACCCATTCACTCCGATAGCAGCGTTTTCTTTGTTCCCATGCATCACTAAGCAGGAGAGGACTTCCGTGGGGAACTGCTTTTAATACTTGTCTGTGCTGGCCAAGGAGAAATCACTGGGAGCTAAAACACTCTTCTTGCTGGCGATTTCTTTCTCCAGAACAGTTCAGTCTTGCTGCAGTGCTCAGCATATGCTGCCGCCTTTTTGTCCTGGCTTCCCACTTGGACCATTTCCCATAATTATCCTGCTTCTTTTGGTGTCCCTGAAGGAAGACTTTACAGACTCTTATAGGAACATACCTAGTGAGTTATTCTAAAACTCTATAAAGTAGATTGGATCTTTGCTATAACCCTGATTTTGGGCACAGACTAGACATAAAATTTATTGCTCCCCAGTGCACAGTGCTGCCACCAAGCTCTGGCTGCGCCAGCAGCTCAAGAGCTCCCACCCTGCCACCGTCAAGATGTCAAAGTCTCTCCTCTCTCCAGCGAGAGCTCAGCCAGAGAGCCAAAACCCCTCAGATCTCCGACCCGCCCTGCAGCCCACGCGCTGAAGAGACGCGGCCAAGGCCTCTCCCGCAAACCTGTGCCGAGCCTGCAAACGGCTTCGGACTCCGTCCCTCACCGCCCCACCGCCCTGGGGCCCCATCGCCGCGGGCGCCACTTTGGGTCGCACCAAAGCCGGTCAAGATGCTCCTTCCCTAGAATGAAACTGGACGCAAATAGGCGTCTGGGTCTTTGCCAGCGGCTCCTCGCTTCCTCCTCTGAGGGGCAAAGCCAGAAATAAGTTTCATTTTCTTGGGAAACGCAACAGTTATTATTCAATAACGGAATCATAGGCTTATTCTTGGAGAGGAATAACAGCAAACTGGGGGAAGTGAAGGTGGTGTTTTACTTCACAGGAATTGAAACCCCTCAAAGAAATATTAAATCCCTGATAGGAAACGATGGTAGAGTGCTTTGCACTTCCGCAGCTTGGTATTACTGCTCCCAGCTTCTAAAGGTGTTTGTGACGTACAGAGCATATAACAGCAAAGGCATTAAAAATGCAATTTGCTGCCACGTTGTGTCTGTACAATCAGCCAGGAGCTGCGAGCACGCGGGGAAGCTCGGGCACCAGGAGCGCGGACGCCCGTCCAGGCCACGGGGCATCTTGGATGGCACAGCTGGCCCCAGCAGCACCCTCCTCGGAGACTGGGACACTTTGAGTCCCAAACTTTAATTTCACCTATGACACTTAAACACGGGGAGCAGGGAGGTCGCCTATTCTGACTTCTAAAGGAGAGTATAGGAGACCAGAGCGCCCTGCTCCTGAGAGTTTGAGTGCGCGCTGGAGACGGCGGGGACTCGGCTCCACCGTCCCCTCCAACGAGATGGCCAGAAATGCCCGGCAGCTCGAGACAACGCTGGAAGTCGGGGCTTTGCCCTCAGAAGACAAACCCAGAACAAGGGCAAACAAGGGAGAGGAGCCGTGACAGCCATCGCGGCATACAAATACATGGATTTCTCTTGTCGGCTCCAACTTTTGACTGAATGTATCCAGGCAACAGAAGTCTTGAATTCAATAGCAGATGTTCGGAGCGCAGCGCGGCGACACGCACCGAAAACCCGGGGCGACAGCCACAGCCCCCCGCGCGCCGGTGCCGGCATTGTTTGCTTCGCGTTCGCTTTCCGTTTGCTTGCACGCTCACCAAAAGACGCGCTGATTCACTTGGCGTCCGCGGGATTTGGTATGTTTAGGTTCATTCCTCCTGCAAAAGCTGTTCTGTGTTTGCATCTTCCTCCAAGGAACACAATCTTATATCGTACTGCTCCGCCGCCGAGCTTGAGCTTGCCAGCGCTAACTCCCCAGCGTGCTCAGCAGGCTTGCTGTCCCTGAGGTCTCCCGATCCAGCCCGTTCCCCGAGGATAAGCCAAGCCTCTCGGCTGCGCACAGGGCTCTGGGAGCACACGTCCCTGCAACTCGAATCCCACCAAGTCCGGGCCATGCGGCGACACGCGTTACCAGCTTCCAGTCCAATGATAGGAGCTAAGGACCTACAATACATGAAATATTCCTTTCCTAGAAACAATACTGTTTGGTCGATCACTTCAAAGCAAGGGACCGCACCAGGAGCCCCTTAATAAAAGCACTTCCATATTCAAGTGCGTTCAGACATCCCAGCTCCAGGTAGGAATCCCGGAGAGCCGGTGTGTTCACATGGCAGAAAAACAAAGCGGGGCTGAATTTCTGAGGAGGATATTATCCCATATGCTCACATTTTGCTTCAGATTAAAAATAAAGTTCACGGCTTCCCAAACATCTTTGCAATAAGTCAAGCTGTTTGGAAAGAAATGGGCCATGCTAAAACTCTTATTATCCACAGAAAGAAACCAGCAAGCGTAAACGAAACAGAGAGCAAATTTCTTTCTGCACAGAAAATGATCATTGCTTTAGATCAGGGAACAGCCACGGACCTGAACCGACACGACGTTACCGTGTGAAGCGATCGTTGCGGGGAGGAGGCCCACCAGGGCCCTGCAGACGATAACGAGGAGGAGCACACGGGCTGATTCAGACCTAACAGTCTGACAGCAACACCGCGAAGTTAGCGGCGGAGGTAAGTTATGAGGTACGCGGTCCCATGCCTGCGGTTAACGATCGTTTGGGAATTGCAGTGAAATAAAGATATCAAACGACACCTTTTTTCCGAAGACTAGCCTTTTCCAAAATCAGAGACTTTCCAATAGCTAGCTAGTATATATACATTTGTCTTTTTATCCAGTTCCCCTCCCCCCATTCATTTTTTGTTTTTCATTTAGGACTCCTCTTTCGGGGCGCTCTCGTTTATCCTTTATAATTGATTTTGGGAGCCCCAGAGCCTGGTACGCGCTTTGCAGCGCTCGCCAGTTAAGGACAGGCTCGTGCAGGAATGGGTACCAGCACGCCGAAAAAAAAGAAGGCGGCAGAGAGCCTCCAGGGCGGAGGATGCTGCACTGAGCCGCCGGCTGCAGCCCGCGCCATCGCGCATCCCGCGCCGGCTCCGCCGAGGACCGGGGAGGAGGTGCGCGGCTGCCGGGAAGCTCCCCCTCTGCTGACGTTCGGGCTTGCTGTCTTTAACCTTCTTTTAACTTTGCCTCTAAAATGAAGTAATGGTGATTTCCGCAGAGGCGGGCACGCTGATTTTAGGGCACGGCGGGAGCCGTCCGCGCTGCTCGCTTTCGCCTCCTTGGAGAGGGCGGCCGCGCCGCCGCGGTGCAGCCAGACCTTCCTACCTCCGCATCCACAGCCCTGCCCCAGCTCCTGCGGCACCGGGCCTCGGAAGCTAGAAGGCCAGTCTCTCCAGGCCCCTGCCCTGTGCCTCGCGAGGGATGCTCTTCCCCGCCTAGGTCTCT
The DNA here is from genome assembly GCF_003343035.1 of Apteryx rowi. Taxonomy (NCBI): domain Eukaryota; kingdom Metazoa; phylum Chordata; class Aves; order Apterygiformes; family Apterygidae; genus Apteryx; species Apteryx rowi. The sequence continues at coordinate 1,475,625 of NW_020448085.1, forward strand.
TTTTCTATGATTTTACCAAGTCTTTACTTGACTAAACCTTTCACCGCGAAAGGTGAGGAGCAGCCTTCTCGCTTTGAAACCTCGCCAATTGCTCTGCGCTTTTAAGACAGCAAAGTACCGGGGAAAAAGCAATGCCTGAGCAACTCGGGACCGCTCTGAAGCGGCAGCAGCCTTTCAGCTCATTACCCGGTACATTTGCTGCCGGCCGCGGCCCCGCCGTCCCTGCGGCAGGCTGGCTGCCTCGGCGAGCGCCCGCTCCGCCGGGCTCCGCTGCCGGCGTCCCCGCAGCTTGGGCGGCGCGGGATCCCTATTTCAATCCCCGTGAATAATGCCGAATAGCCTTTAGTGGAAACGGGGCGAATTACTGACGATAACACCAGAATCGCTTTACCTCCAGAAGCCGGCGGCAGCAGATAGGCCAGCGGGTGCACCGAGCCCGCCACCGAGACTAACGCGTTTTTGTTCGAAATGGCATCTAGAGCGTGACGAAGTTGGAAGCACCGTCCCGAACTGATCTATCACGATAAGGAAAACGCCACCTTCTTGGCGTTTGCCTCTTAAACTCTATTAATTTCGTGGCAACAGAGTTTCAAAGACAGCCCCAAAGTCGGTATTTCCGCGGCACCCAGAGCTCCACGTGTGACGCCGGCTGCTTGGGCCGACGCCACTGCCGCGCTTCTCCGCGAGCGGTCGGTGGCCGCAGAGCTGAGGCACTCCRGGGTTCGGAGATGAGGTGAGCGCGCGCCGTGCCGCAGCCGCGCTTCCCAGAAAAATCCCAATCGTAAGAAAGCCGCAAGGCCCAGGGAGGAACTGCCTCGCCGCTCACGGGGAGACGGGCCGGCTTGAGCAGCGCTGGYGCGAATCGACGCAGCAGGGTGACAGCGAGCTCGCAGGCAGCAAATCGGAAGCTGGATCGCAGAGGCAAACCTAGTGCCGACTCCAAGATAAAATAAGCCAAACACCTTGGGAATTGAAATTCAATATATATATATATATATTTTTTTTTAACAAGCTGAAGTGAATTAACTGCATTTTCCCGAGTGACTGCAGATTGCTTGCTTTCCAGCTTCCCCCTGYGCCCGGAAAAGCCGGCCTCTTGAGAGCCGGCGTGCTCTCGAAATGATCCTGCTAATCTAGGGCACCGGATTCCGTGCAGTAGTGACTGCAGACTCCAAAGGCATTGCCTGGYGCAAACAAAAATATTAGTAACATGACAGGCAATAAAGTTTAAATATCTGATTAACTGACTAAGGATAATGATGTGAAGAACATGTCACATCGCACTTTAGACGCCAGACGTTAATATTTTCAAGCACCTATATGAGCAGACATAGAGGTGGTGTTTCAAATTTAAAAAGCAGGAGCCATCAGTATTACTGCRGAGTGCTCCGACAGCTCCCCAATCAAACCATTAAATCACTGCCACTCAAACGTATATCCTAGTGCCCTGACTTAAAGAAAAGGCAATAATGATGCTGGCTTTTCATTTCTCCAGAGGTCCAGGGRTAAAGAAATATCACACTGCTACCACGCAGGAAATTCAGTACTGGTTTCTTGTCTTAGATTATGTATTAAAAACTTTCTAAGAGGAAAATTTTTTTRTATTTTAAGCACCAAAGATAGAAATCTTCATTTTTATACAGTGTTCAAAGTAAGGCTACTGAGACACCCCAGCGTCCTGTCTCGCTTTGCTAGCCCGACCCAATTCCCGGGTCCCTCTGGACTGGAGCTCTTCCATTTGACACGTCGGCCCTGCACCCCAAACTGGGATTTTCTGCCACTTTGCTGAGGGCTTGTTCTGCCTCCTGACTGCAGAAGATACCGAACAATATCCAGGCCAGTACGGACCCCTCGGTACTCTGCTTTGCACGCTCTGAGCTCGGCGGTCCTGCTGATTTTCCGCCCATCCAACAGAGCAAGCCTCCAGGCGGCACGTTCTCGGCTTGCAAATGGGAATGCTGCACAAGCCACAAACCCGGGGTCCCTCTCTTCCGATCGGCCTACGGGTGCCACGGCCCAGCCCTACCCTCCTCCAAAACAAATTACAGACCTCGGCCAGAGACTACTGTGCGTCACGCCAGGAAAATATCACCCTTCGAGAAGCRAACCGCAGGCAGTCCTGGACCTCGCTGCAGGGGCCCACGCGCAGCAGTAAGGGAGTTCATCTAATACCAAGTCAATATTAAATGCTTYGGGCCATTCTGGCAAAACTAACTGTTAAGATTTAGGTCCAAGTGACTGCAAAAATATTTCACTTTTATTCTTCGTAATAAAACCGAGCTTCTGGGAAGTCCTTTTATTTTCTGGGAACTGCATTTTCTCTGCAAAAATTGCTTGAATGGGAAATTCTCAATCTGTTCTCCCGAATATGCCATTATTCAATAACACCCTGGTTCTTTGCAAAGCTTAAAGGGGACCATCTTTATAATGAAATGTAAACCATGTCTTGCCTTTCCTAAATTCATTTGTTATATTTTAACTCACTTCCAACAACTCACTTCAGGCACAAACTACCGTGTTTGTATTAGATACAGTTCAATGCTTTTTCCATCAGCTGAGTGCTAATCAAGCAGAATGACAACCATTAGAAAAACAAATGGAGGAAAAGTAATGAAGAGTATGAAGCAGAAAAACACAGAGTGTGTAACCTTCCACGGCATTTATCAATTTACTTATCAAATCACATGGCTGTTTGGAAGTATAATGCTTTGTCTGCGATGCTTACATGATGAATTTTAACTTCAGGCATAGGAAGAGGTGCTTGTTCATAAGGCGTTCCCAGGAAGCTAACA